>NC_060123.1:575422932-575725962 GCF_021461395.2 Schistocerca americana | reverse complement strand
GGCCGTCAGTAGCTCCAATGGAATGTTGTCTGCTCCCGGGGCCTTGTTTCGACTCAGGTCTTTCAGTGCTCTGTCAAACTCTTCACGCAGTATCGTATCTCCCATTTCATCTTCATCTACATCCTCTTCCATTTCCATAATATTATCCTCAAGTTAACCGATAACTAGGTTATATTCACACTTATTAGCATCCGCCTTCTTTGGAATTCGTATTTCTCTACGCTTCCTGTTTCATCCATATATTGTTCGCGGGAAGATCGGCTGTTGCTAAGCTTAGGTTTATCGGTTTCTGCCATCATGATCATTGCGTGAGATTTACAGCGTGTTTGACAAACACTATCACAGGTTTCTGGAGGTTGCAGAGGGGACTTCGTAGGTAAAGTTTTGATAAAGAACCGATGTCCGTAAAAACAGCGTTTGAATGTGAAACAGGTGAAACACCTTAATCATAGTGTCTCTCCTAAGAGTCGTCAGGCACATTTTATTTGGTGTTTCGGAAAATATCTGCCATTTCTTTTTTGCGAGGTGTAGCCGGAGTCACCCCAAACAAATCATGCTCATCATCTCATTCGTACGACCCCCAGTATCGAAAGAAAGCGTCGGTTTGTTTCCCATTAGAAACAAAATTAATTTTACAGTGGAATTTTACGTGTGCATTCGATAGAGCGGTCCCAAATTAGTCTAGTGCGTTATATTATAGGCTTGTATTAACGGGAAGTAAAGCATGGAGAACGACCAGTACTGCAGCAGCGACTGAGCAGCGCGTCTGCATGGCGCTAGCAGCCAGCGCGGGCCAGGGTGGCGCCTATAATATAACTCGCTCGACTAATTTGGGTCCGTTATATCGAATGGGCAAGTAGAATTCCACTCTCCGTTGACGCTGGGCGTCGTATGAAAGACGTGTCTGCGCTGACTCCAGCTTCATACTGCAGAAACAAAATTGCAAATATCTGCTGAAACACGAAAGAAAGTGCTGCTGACGACTCATAGGAAAGAAATAGTCAGCTGCTTCATCCTCCTTCGAAAACACACTCTCGAATTTTTTTCAGTATAACCCTCTGTTATCTTCTACTCTTCCTGTATCCGATCTGAAACCGCCTCATCCAAGTAGTTTACAGGTGAAGTGTAATCAGAGTGACAGTGCAGCGTAATTTTCTTACACAACCACATTGCCTGAAGCAGAAATCTTGTTAATATGAAAGAGGGCCACCTCTGACCAACTATTTTCCAGTTGCACATTTCCGTGCAACCAGTGAACCACATCTGCGTCGAGGAGATTTTTTACAACTTTGTTTTTATTTTTAAGGCCACACGAGGAGCTGACATAACAAGTTTATTTTGCCTGGTGTTGATTGTTCCCATCTAAACTGGCAGTCAATAAAACTTTATTTTATCTTGGCGTTACATAGAAAATGCCTTTCTTCAGACATTGACGAGCTGTGGAGCTATATCTGCACAAAAAGGTGAACAAAGGCAAGAACCTAATCGGACATGGCGTAATTGAAAGAATCATTCCAACGCTCGCCTAATTGATGTAGAACTACTGCGAGAAATCTGAATCGCGAGGTACAGACTACAGACAGTAGGCTGTACATTGCTCCCCTGGTATTCGAGGCGATGTCTCAACTACTGTTCCACATCTCTCGACAGTATGTAGGTCTGCTACCGAAAAAAAAATCTGATCTCTTTCAGAGGCTGGGAAGAAGACAACGTCTGTTAGTCAATGTTACAGGTGTAAGCAACGTTGCTGCGGTTCAGCAACGACAAGCATCTTTTATGAAACTATATTAGCAAACAAATGAAATACTCGGATTTCTGCGTATCTGTCCACACTTGTACTGTGGTGTCACCGCCAGACACCACACTTGCTAGGTGGTAGTTTTAAATCGGCCGCGGTCCATTAGTACATGTCGCCACTGTCAGTGATAGCAGACCGAGCGCCACCACACGGCAGGTCTCGAGAGACTAGCACTCGCCCCAGTTGTACGGACGACTTAGCTAGCGATGCAACACTGACGAAGCCTCGTTTATTTGCAGAGAAGATAGTTAGAATAGCCTTCAGCTAAGTCAATGGCTACGACCTAGCAAGGCGCCATAGCAATTGATAGTTATGGTATGAAGCATGGCTCATCAAGAACGATGTATACAAATGATGGATTAAAGTTAAGTATTCCAGAAGCTACGTACTTTTCTTTATAGCATTCATTACGTATCCTGTTTCAGACCTCACGCCATCCTGCGTGAACTTATAGCGTGAATTTCGGTCTCCTCAAACCACACTGTGTCGGCACTTCTGTCGACACATCATGTACATTAAAGAATCTCGCTCCGTACTTCTGTCTTTATGAAAACAGACCTGTTATGAAGTGTCACGTGTGTGTCTGTGTTGTGTAGATGGTTGTGACGAGTGATGATACAGTGTAGTGTTGTATCTGTTAGATAAATCGAAGGGAGAGGGTGAAATTCCGTGTAGGTACATAGCTTAGTCCTCTCGACCGTCGAACTTAGCGAACCCATCGAACTAACGGATCGCCATCATCAGTGTCGCATGCTCTCGATCCTTGAGACACTGGACAGTTTTGGAACTCAATCCGGGCCATTGGAACAAAATTTTATGATCCGGGATTTTACGCCACCACCTCTCCTCCTCTTTCCGGCCACATGTTAGGGCGATGAAATTTTTTTCGAAACGGCTGCCTCTGTGTCGAACGCCACGGGAATGTCCTGTGTTACTTACCTCCGGTAAGGAGGTGAGACCGAAACAAGTACGCAAGGGAGAAAAAAACCTAATTTGTTTCTTTATTTTGCCACTCACAAGGGGAGGCCGCCAATTGCGAAATTCAGATTCGATTCATATTGCGCATAATAAAAGCTCATGGCCAGAGGTATAATGTGGCAAAGCACCAAGATGCACTTCTCAGCCGTAGTCGAGAAAATCTACAGTTAAAAGAAACCGTTGCGGTGAAATACTTTCTACGATTTATAATTTTCCACAGCGTCGTGGCGCAGCGGTAAGCGCTCGGGTTTGTAATCCGAAGGTCGCCGGATCGAATCTCGCACCATGCAACTTTTTTTTAGTATTTGTTTTTTGTAATTCAAATATATATATATATATATATATATATATATATATATATATATATATATATATATATATATATAATTCCCGGCAATCAGTTGCAGCAATTATGCATATAATAAGTTGTTGAAAGTCGTTTGTCGTGGAAAAACTGGCGACTTTGAACATCGTTATATTTTCCGCAAACCAAGTTGTATTTCACAAATGTTATTAGTTGTCTTCATAATGTTAACCACGTATAGTTAACGGAAGACGTAGAAACGATATTCCGAAACGAATACGTATAGCGTAAGTCAAACGTTCGAACTAGAATAGAGACCCCACGAACAGAAATTCGCTGTGGCAGGTATGAATTATAAACTCCGTTACTCGATCGTTACACTTGAAGGACAGATGTTGAATGGGCCGAAACGAGCCGCCGCATAACAGTGTAGTTGCCTGCTAACTTCGAAAGAGGGTAGATGCGGCCCCTAGCGCAACTTATAACATCGTCGAAAATCAGCGCGGACGGGAGAGCTTTGGTACACCCTGTTAAAAAAAACGGAAAAATGGAGGCGGTACAATTGGAGAGCGATCCGCCTTCACCAACATGCAGCGCCACGACGCTATAGAACACTATAAATCGTAGAGAGTATTTCACCGCAACGGTGTCTTTTAACGGTCTATTTTCTCGACAACGGTTGAGAAGTGCATCTTGGTGTTTTGCCACATTACACCTCTGGCCATGAGCTTTTATTATGCGCAGTATGAGTCGAATCTGAATTTCACAACTGGCGGCCTCCCCTTGTCAGAGTAGGTCCCTGATGGCTTGTCAGCCAGTGCCGCCTTCCTTTGCGATCCATGTAGCTCCAGTGCAAGGACAACCAAAGTCCCTATTTCCTACATCACTCGAGACGAAAGCTAGTATGGTACTTTCCTTCCATGTAATTAACCTCTGGAGTTAATATTCCGGCTCTTACGGCACTGTTGTCGACAAGACACTAAATTCTAATCCTCAGTAGAAACAGCTAGCAAGTCTGAATTGCAGCTCTTCGTCAGTAAGCACTATGTTTCCGGTAGATTAAAACTATTTTTCGGGGGAAAGACTCCTGGTTCGAGTCCGATCCGGCATAGAGTTTTAAACTGCCAGGATGTTTCAAAACAGCGTACACCTCGCTGCAGAGTGAAAGATTCATTACGAAAGCATTGTTGCGTTCATCAACTACCACTGAAATCTTCAATCTGATGTTTACAAACACAGTAACTCATAGAAGCCGTAAAAGCGAGCTGCTCTGTGTCTGCACGGTCTTTATTTCTTGACAATGGCGTAATAAATGGATCGTTGGATTGCAGGGAGATCAACAAAGGTTTCGAACAAAAATATAAGTTCCAACCACGGCCACTGTAAAGTAAGTCAACTCCCACCCGTCCGGATGTAATAAGAAAATATAAAAAACGTCGAAAGCATAAAATAATGAAAATGCAAATAATAATAATAATCATTCTTGAATACGACCGAGTGTTTGAAACGAGATGCATTACGCCACGACCTGTGCGCTGTAAATGGAAAATAAACCAAAATGTAAACAGACTTGTTTCTCGCACAGGGAGAAAAATGAGTGAATGTCTAAACTAGGAAACAGTAAGACCAGAGAGAGGGTCGTAATATCTTGGGGACAGCGTGCGGCACAAAACAGGCTGGAATGCGCCGTGGTCCGCTTATTGCTTGGACACGGTTCGTTGAATACCAAGACGCTTCATTAGACATGCAGTGCGCTTGTGGTATAAAATCCTCAGGTAATTTCCATTTTCCTAGCTAGGATTTGCCTCTAAGATTAATTTCTTTCTCTCGAATGCGAACTGGCAAATAGTGTTAGTGATTAATGTGAATTAGGTAGAGCTCTGAGGGCTCATACTCAGATGCAGTTTTGGCTTTCAGTTTCCGTGGCTGAGGAAGGTAGACAAAGGATTTCTGAAAGGAATGAACAGAACTTATCTTGAAGAACGAACTTGTGGCGGCGTCTTCTAATCTACTGGATTCTGTATTTCACATATCAATACAAATATTTGTATAATTATATATTGTTACCCTAGATTTATATATTCGTGTCTTCGTCAGTCTGGTGGCGACCTGAAATGTATAGTAACCGAAGAAAACTTCTCTGACCAAGATCGGTAAAAAAACATTTTATTGTATGACTGCTTTCGACAGAGCTAGGTCGTCATCATCGGATCTTGAACTTCAGAATTTTTGCAACATGTTGTCCTTCAGTGTCACGATGTGAAACGACGTTTAACGCTGGTGAATAATATGTTGTAAAAATTCAAAAGCATAAGATACGAAGACCCCAGCATAGCTCTGTCGAAACCGCTCAACCAATGTTATGCTTTTTAAGTGGTCTTGGTTTGTGAAGTTTTTTTCAGTTATCATTGTTAGAGTTCCTGGGTGTTAGAATAGGTTAAAATTCAATACCAGCTGTTCATATCACAAAATTTAACATAAAAATACTAACAGAATTATATTATTGCCTATAGAATTACAAGGTGCCATACGAATCTTTCTTCACCAGTTCCCAGAAATCTTCTGTTGCTTTTGACTACAACGATATAGAACTAACTGTTACGAGTGATGTATGGCTACCACTCCATCCTGCATGTGTGTACGTCTGGGGAGAGAGAGGGAGGAGGATAAAATAGATAGATAAATAGACAAGAGAAAGAGATTGAGTAAAGAGAGGAGAGCCGGGAGGTACTCTTTATCTCGCTTGCAATGAGCCAAGGCGTTTCATAATTTACATTAGTTAATCAATATTAACGAATAAACAACATTCTCATCTCATAAACTTCGTGACGTTAGTCATTGTTGACGACATAGGCAAGCATCAGCGTTGCGTATTTAACGTAATATTAAGGTAACAATTTATAATGTATCAGAAAGCAAAAAAAAACCTGTAAAGAACCGTCTGATTAGTACCAGAAGATGGGCCATGTTTATGACCCAAAGTAGTAGCAACTTGTGCTACCCTTTTGACAGCAGCTGATGGTGTAGCTACTAATATGTCTTTCACGAAGCACGTGACAGCTGTGGAGCACCAGTTTGTTGCGCTGCCACTTATTAAGAACACCACTTATTAAGAACCATATCCCGCCTTTAGTAATGTTCAGTCGACCATCATAAGCCGCGGCGACTTCGACTAAAAGTGCTATTTCTGTTCGTCTGACTGCGTACTCTTTTCAGTTATCTTCTGTACAACACCGTAACAGTTCTTTCTAAGGATGGTACATGTCGCATCAAGGCAGCAACAGATCGCGTGGAAGTTACATTCGTCCTCAAGTTTGCGCATCAGTGCACAACTTTTCCACAAACGATGTAAACTTTCTTTGAAAACTTTAAACTTTATTAAGTCTAAGTATTAAGTCAAGCATCACGCTTGGAAGCAACGTGTCATACACATATTCACTTTAAAAATCATTTTTAAAGCTGAAATGAGTCAAATGTGGTGTAATATGTTGTTCAAGAAATTGTAGCTTTTCTTCCAACAGGTACATTATGGCTGTCGAATCCAACACAAAGAGATTCATCCTTTTTTATAATGTCCTTCCTCTTCAAAAATGTGATATCACTCTTTGACTTATAGACATACAAGATACAGCTGAAATGTTATCTTTGAACTGCCGAAGATTGTCTGTAATCTGCCAAACTGGTTGGCCGGCCGTTGTCGCCGGGCGGTTCTAGGTGCTTCAGTCCGGAACCGCGCTGCTGCTACCGTCGCAGGTTCGAATCCTGCCTCGGGCATGGATGTGTGTGATGTTCTTAAATTAGTTAGGTTTAAGTAGTTCTAAGTTCTAGGGGACTGATGACCTCAGATGTTAAGTCCCATAGCGCTCAGAGCCATTTGAATTTTGAAACTGATTGTGTCAGTGAAGATTATGATCACAGAGATGCGTGAAGTACGGCACGACGACTTTTGACAACTACCTCTAAGCTGTGAATTATATCTTCCTACAGCCAATTTTAAGAATGGACTCATGTGTTAGTGCTATACTATTGACCCAAGATGTGGGGGTCGATTCCTGGGCGGCCCTATTAATTTTATATTTCACTTATAGTTACTTATAATAATGCTTATTAATGTCAAATATGCCGCGATGCACCGTCGTTAGGAGTCCACGTAAAACTGTGTGTCCGCCTGTAACTGGATGGGTGATATGGAGGTTGAGGGAAGGCATAAAACACCACCCCAGTATTACCAAGCCTAGTAAAGGACAGTGGTGTTCAAACCAACTTTCGGGGTTAATGACGGCCGTACCTTCTATGAATGAAGAGAGGAATGTAAAACTGGACCGCTGTCAGCATACCCTCGCGCGTGAGAGGGCAAGGAAGTGAAAACAGAAAGCGGGAAGTGTTACTGCGTTGCAGGAGAATAGAAATTCGTTCACTTTGTCAGTGCTCTGTTTCAGGTATGGGCATGACTGTGTATGCCTGCAGACACAGTGGGTGTGTAACAATAAGAGAGCTAAGTGGGGCAACACTCGTTATCTGGCAGTGAACCTGACGTTAACTAATAATGTTTGTCTACAGGCCATATAATTACAAGGCGGGCGTCACATTATTTATGTTGGTGTCTAGATATATCCGTTGCACAATGGTCTAGAAAATGTATTACCGTGACGAAAGCCGTAATCTTATATAATCAAATGAGTACTGTTTGTAGGTATCATTGGCAATATATGTCTTATTATACGAGTTTCGCATTAATCATTCGTTTAAAACAGAATTGGAAAAGATGGAGCATACGTTTCACCGTTATTTAATGATTAGCTTCTATGATACGATTACTTGCAAATGTCGATCGAAAGACTGACGTCGACAGAATGTAGCTCTAAAGCAAAGCATTCACCGACCTTAGTATAAAGTCGTGTATTTATTACATTTATATGGAAATAATTAATATATTTACTGTGGCTAATTGTTAACAAGTAAATTCGCTTTAGACGTTATTTTTCAGACGCGAGTATTTTTGGCTGTCAGGTTTTTAGCCAAAGAGGAAGGCTCTTCAACATAAGAAGAGCGCACCAACGGTCGGTATAACGTTACCGATATGCACTCTTACATACACCCCTCCTCGTCTCTTCCACCTGACAGGAAAGCTGAGGAGATCGGAGGCGGGGGGTGGGGATATTAGATCTTTCCTCGATCTTTTCTGGGTACTAATTTAATTGGACTCAGTTTACAGGACAACGACTAATTCGTACTTGAATTAACCTCTTGAGTAGCCATCTAGGTAGTCTCCTAAGTCCACCGTGTTGCGTTTCTTGATGTATCTCTCAGACGGTAACTCTGTAGCGCTGTAAATTGTTTAAGCGAGATTTCTGATATCTCTGCAGGTACCCACCGTTACAATCTAAATCTACATCTTCATGGATACTCTGCAAAACACATTTAAGTGCCTGGCAGACGGTTATCGAACCATCCTCACAATTCTCTATTATTCCAATCCCGTATAGGACGCGGAAAGAACGAACACCTGTATCTTTCAGTACGAGCTCTGATTTCCCTTATTTTATCGTGGTGATCGTTTCTCCCTGTGTAGGTCGGTGGCAGCAAAATATTTACGCATTCAGAGGAAAAATTGGCCATTGGAATTTCTTGAGAAGATTCCGTCGCAACGAAAAACAGCTTTCTTTTAATTATGTCCAGCCCAAATCCTGTATCATTTCTGTGACACTCTGTTCCATATTTCGCGACAATACAAAACGTATTGCCCTTCTTTGAATTTTTTCGATGTACTCCGTCAGTCCTATCTGGTAAGGATCCCACACCGCGCAGCAGTATTCCAAATGAGGACGGACAAGCGTAGTGTTCTGCCAATAAAATGCAATCTTTGGTTAACCTTCCCCACAACATTTTCTATTTGTTCCTTCCAGTTTAAGTTGTTCGTAATTGTAATACCCAGCCATTTAGCTGAATTTACGGCCTTTACATTGAACCGATTTATCGTGTAGCCGAAGTTTAACGGATTGCTTTTAGAACACATTTGGATGAACACACTTTTCGTTATTTAGGGTCAACTGCCAATTTTCGCACCATTCAGATCTCTTTTCTACATCTTTTTGCAATTTGTTTTGATCTTCTGATGACTTGATTAGCGTCATCTGGAAACAGCCAAAGACGGCTGCTCAGATTGTCTCCGAAATCGTTTATATAGATAAGGAAAAGCAAAGGGCCTGTAACATTACCTTAGGGAAAGCCAGAAATCACTTCTATTTTACTCGATGACTTTCCGCCAGTTACTACGAACTGTGACCTCTCTGACAGGAAACGACAAATCAAGTTACATAACTGAGACGATATTCCATAAGCACGCAATTTCACTACAAGCCGATTGTGTGGTATTGTGTCAAAAGCCTTCCGGAAATCCAGAAATACGGAATCGATCTGAAATACTTCATCAGTAGCACTCAACACTTCATGTGAAGAAAGAGCTAGTAGTGTTCCACAAGAACGACGTTTTGTAAACCCATGTTGACTGTGTGTTAATAGACAGTTTTCTTCGAGGTAGTTCATAATGTTCGAACACAATATATGTTCCAAAATCCTGCTGCATATCGACGCTAACGATATGGGCCTGTGATGAAGTGGATTAGTCCTACTACCTTTCTTGAATATTGGTGTGACCTGTGCAACTTTCCAGTATTTAGGTACGGATCGTTCGTCGAGCGAACGGTTGTATATGGTTGTTAAGTATGGAGCTAATGCATCAGCATGCTCCGAAAGGAACCTAATTGGTACACAGTCTGGACCAGAAAACTTGCTTTTATTGAGTAGTTTAAGTTGCTTCGCTACTCCGAGGATATTTACTTCTACGTTACTCATGTTGGCAGCTGTTATCGATTCGAATTCTGGAATATTTACTTCGTCTTCTTTTGTGAAGGCACTTCGAAAGACTGTGTTTAGTAACTCTGCTTTGACAGCACTGTCTTCGATAGTATCTCCATTGCTGTCACTCAGAGAAGGCATTGATTGTTTCTTGCCACTAACAAACTTCACATACGACCCGAATTTCTTTGGATCTAACTCTGCTTTGACAGCACTGTCTTCGATAGTATCTCCATTGATTGTTCCTTGCCACTAACATACTTCACATACGACCCGAATTTCTTTGGATTTTCTGCCAGGTTTTGAGACAAAGTTTCGTTGTGGAAACTGTTATAAGCATCTCGCATTGAAGTCCGCGTTAAATTTCGAGCTTCTGTAAAAAATCGCCAATGTTGCGGGTTTTGCGTCTGTTTAAATTTGGCATGGTTGTTTTGTTGTTTCTGTAGCAGTGTTCTAACCCGTTTTCTGTACCAAGGAGGATCAACTCCGTCGGTTGTTAATTTACACTCCTGGAAATGGAAAAAAGAACACATTGACACCGGTGTGTCAGACCCACCATACTTGCTCCGGACATTGCGAGAGGGCTGTACAAGCAATGATCACACGCACGGCACAGCGGACACACCAGGAACCGCGGTGTTGGCCGTCGAATGGCGCTAGCTGCGCGGCATTTGTGCACCGCCGCCGTCAGTGTCAGCCAGTTTGCCGTGGCATACGGAGCTCCATCGCAGTCTTTAACACTGGTAGCATGCCGCGACAGCGTGGACGTGAACCGTATGTGCAGTTGACGGACTTTGAGCGAGGGCGTATAGTGGGCATGCGGGAGGCCGGGTGGACGTACCGCCGAATTGCTCAACACGTGGGGCGTGAGGTCTCCACAGTACATCGATGTTGTCGACAGTGGTCGGCGGAAGGTGCACGTGCCCGTCGACCTGGGACCGGACCGCAGCGACGCACGGATGCACGCCAACACCGTAGGATCCTACGCAGTGCCGTAGGGGACCGCACCGCCACTTCCCAGCAAATTAGGGACACTGTTGCTCCTGGGGTATCGGCGAGGTCCATTCGCAACCGTCTCCATGAAGCTGGGCTACGGTCCCGCACACCGTTAGGCCGTCTTCCGCTCACGCCCCAACATCGTGCAGCCCGCCTCCAGTGGTGTCGCGACAGGCGTGAGTGGAGGGACGAATGGAGACGTGTCGTCTTCAGCGATGAGAGTCGCTTCTGCCTTGGTGCCAATGATGGTCGTATGCGTGTTTGGCGCCGTGCAGGTGAGCGCCACAATCAGGACTGCATACGACCGAGGCACACAGGGCCAACACCCGGCATCATGGTGTGGGGAGCGATCTCCTACACTGGCCGTACACCACTGGTGATCGTCGAGGGGACACTGAATAGTGCATGGTACATCCAAACCGTCATCGAACCCATCGTTCTACCATTCCTAGACCGGCAAGGGAACTTGCTGTTCCAACAGGACAATGCACGTCCGCATGTATCCCGTGCCACCCAACGTGCTCTAGAAGGTGTAAGTCAACTACCCTGGCCAGCAAAATCTCCGGATCTGTCCCCCATTGAGCATGTTTGGGACTAGATGAAGCGTCGTCTCACGCGGTCTGCACGTCCAGCACGAACGCTGGTCCAACTGAGGCGCCAGGTGGAAATGGCATGGCAAGCCGTTCCACAGGACTACATCCAGCATCTCTACGATCGTCTCCATGGGAGAATAGCAGCCTGCATTGCTGCGAAAGGTGGATATACACTGTACTAGTGCCGACATTGTGCATGCTCTGTTGCCTGTGTCTATGTGCCTGTGGTTCTGCCAGTGTGATCATGTGATGTATCTGACCCCAGGAATGTGTCAGTAAAGTTTCCCCTTCCTGGGACAATGAATTCACGGTGTTCTTATTTCAATTTCGAGGAGTGTATTTGGTATAAATCTTTAAATTGCTGCCGATACTATTTCTTTGAAACAGTAAGAGATGTAAGTAAATAAAAGGAATGGAGTCCACCATTTTGAATTTACAATAAATAAATACCGGAAGCATCACAGCAGTACACTTTCTGATGTCAACGAATACACACGCTCCAGTTGCATTAATGTGATCAACACGTATGTTTGACGTCAATCTGCAATAAACACTCACAGACGACATGTGGCAGCACTAGCAATGGATGAAATATAAAGCTTGTGGAGGGACACGGAAAACACTGTAGACATTGGCGTAATAGGGAAGACAAGCTATTTATCTACGTCCTAAAGGACACGAGCATTGGCTATCGAACCAAGGGTGGAAGCATTTCCGAAAGGGCTAAGTTTGTAAACCGTTACCGTGCCGTCGTGGCTGAAGTATACTGTTTATTGCAAAATGAGGCTTTGCAAAAGAGGCGCCGATCCAACTACGGGGCACCACAGGCCATAGATGACAGGGGTGAACGACAGCTGCGCAAATGTCTACGGGCGAACAGACGTGCAGCTATTGAGCAAATGACCGTCCTGATGAACAGAGGTGCTACTAACACTGTTTCCTCAACGACCGATTAGGGGACGTTGCGGCTAACGAGCCTCAGCAGCAGGCGCTAGTTTCATGCACCTATGCTGACTACCGTTCATCTGCGACGAAAGTTGGAATTTGCACGCCAGTACTGCAAATGAACGTCCACTGAGTGGCCTCTGGTGGCCCGGCCGGGGTGGCCGAGCGGTTCTAGGCGCTACAGTCTGGAGTCGCACGACTGCTACGGTCTCAGGTTCGAATCGTGCCTCCGGCATGGATGTGTGTGATGTCCTTAGGTTAGTTAGGTTTAAGTAGTTCTAAGTTCTAGGAGACTGATGACCTCAGATGTTAAATCCCATAGTGCTCAGAGCCATTTGAGCCACTGGTGGCCCTTTTAGATGAATCACGTTTTATGCTCCATGGGACATATGGCCGTTGGCGTGTACGGCGTGAAACGTCTGAAAGCAAACAAGGGGGGAGTTCATGGTCTGGGGAATGTTTTGGTGGCATTCCCTGGGTGACCTCGTCCTTCTGGAAGACACAGTGGATCAACAGATCACGCAGTTTGTTTTTTCTCGTCACGATGGCACCCACCAGCAGGACAATTCAACGTGTCACACATCTGCATCCACATCTACATTTATACTCCGCAAGCCACCCAACGGTGTGTGGCGGAGGGCACTTTACGTGCCACTGTCATTACCTCCCTTTCCTGTTCCCTTTCCAGGTTCGCTGCAAGAACGATTGCCGGAAAGCCTCCGTGCGCGCTCGAATATCTCTAATTTTACATTCGTGATCTCCTCGGTAGGATTAAGTAGGGGGAAGCAATATATTCGATACCTCATCCAGAAACGCACCCTCTCGAAATCTGGACAGCAAGCTACACCGCGATGCAGAGCGCGTCTCTTGCAGAGTCTGCCACTTGAGTTTGCTAAACATCTCCGTAAGGCTATCACGCTTACCAAATAACCCTGTGACGAAACGCGCCGCTCTTCTTCGGATATTCTCTATCTCCTCCGTCAACCCGATCTGGTACGGATCCCACACTGATGAGCAATACTCAAGTACAGGTCGAACGAGTGTTTTGTAAGCCACCTCCTTTGTTGATGGACCACATTTTCTAAGGACTCTCCCAATGAATCTCAACCTGGTACCCGCCTTACCAACAATTACTTTTATATGATCCATCCACTTCAAATCGTTCCGCAAGCATACTCCCAGATTTTTACAGAAGTAACTGCTACCAGTGTTTGTTCCGCTATCATATAATCATACAATAAAGGATCCTTCTTTCTATGTATTCGTAATACATTGCATTTGTCTATGTTAAGGGTCAGTTGCCACTCCCTGCACCAAGTGCCTATCCGCTGCAGATCTTCCTGCATTTCGCTACAATCTTCTAATGCTGAAACTTCTCTGTATACTACAGCATCATCCGCGAAAAGCCGCATGGAACTTCCGACACTATCTACTAGGTCATTTATATATATTGTGAAAAGCAATGGTCCCATAACACTCCCCTGAGGCACGCCAGAGGTTACTTTAACGCCTGTAGACGTCTCTCCATTGAGAACAACACGCAGTGTTCTGTTTGCTAAAAACTCTTCAATCCAGGCACACAGCTGGTGTGATATTCCGCAGGCTCTAACTTTGTTTATCAGGCGACAGTGCGGAACTGTATCGAACGCCTTCCGGAAGTCAAGGAAAATGGCATCTACCTGGGAGCCTGTATCTAATATTTTCTGGGTCTCATGAACAAATAAAGTGAGTTGGGTCTCACACGATCGCTGTTTCCGGAATCCATGTTGATTCCTACAGAGTAGATTCTGGGTTTCCAGAAACGACACGATACGCGAGCAAAAAACATGTTCTAAAATTCTACAACAGATCGACGTCAGATATAGGTCTACAGGATGAGTCACCTAACGTTACCGCTGGATATATTTCGTAAACCACATCAAAATCTGGAGAATCGGTTCCACAGACCGAACGGGAGGAGAGGGGCTAGTGTAATTGGTTAATACAAACCATAAAAAATGCACGGAAGTATGTTTTTTAACACAAACCTACGTTTTTTTAAATGGAACCCCGTTAGTTTTGTTAGCACATCTGAACATATAAACAAATACGTAATCAATGCCGTTTGTTGCATTGTAAAATGTTAATTACATCCGGAGATATTGTAACCTAAAGTTGTCGCTTGAGTACCACTCCTCCGCTGTTCGATCGTGTGTATCGGAGAGAACCGAATTACGTAGGGATCCAAAGGGAACGGTGATGGACCTTAGATACAGAAGAGACTGGAACAGCACATTACGTCCACATGCTAACACCTTTTTATTGGTCTTTTTCACTGACGCACATGTACATTACAATGAGGGGTGAGGTAAACGTACACACGTGGTTTCCATTTTCAATTACGAAGTGGAATAGAGTGTGTCCCACTGGAAACGTGCCGACGTATGTGGTATCAGCATGATGGTGCACCTGCACATTCCGCAATTAACACTAGGCTGACCCTTGACAGGATGTTCGACGTGCGTTTCATAGGACGTGGAGGACGCATAAATTGGCCAGCCCATTCTCCTGATCTTACACCTCTGGACTTCTTTCTGTGGGGTACGTTAAAGGAGAATGTGTACCGTGATGTGCCTACAACCCCAGAGGATATGAAACAACGTGTTGTGGCAGCCTGCGGCGACATTACACCAGATGTACTGCGGCGTGTACGACATTCATTACGCCAGAGATTGCAATTGTGTGCAGCAAATGATGGCCACCACATTGAACATCTATTGGCCTGACATGTCGGGACACACTATTCCACTCCGTAATTGAAAACGGAAAGCACGTATGTACGTGTACCTCACCCCTCATGGTAATGTACATGTGCGTCAGTGAAAAAGACCAATAAAAAGGTGTTAGCATGTGGACGTAATGTGCTGTTCCAGTCTCTCCTGTACCTAAGGTCCATCACCGTTCCCTTTGGATCCCTATGTAATTCGGTGCTCTCCGATACACACAATCGAACAGCGGAGGAGTGGTACTCAAGCGTCAACTTTAGGTTTCTGTTTCTTCGGATGTAATTAACATTTTACAATGCAACAAACGGCATTGATTACTTATTTGTTTATATGTTCAGATGTGCTGACAAAACTAACGGGGTTCCATTTAAAAAACGTAGGTTTGTGTTAAAAAACATACTTCCGTGCATTTTTTTATGGTTTGTATTAACCAATTACACTAGCCCCTCTCCTCATGTTCGGTCTGTGGAATCGATTCGTCAGTATTTGGTGTGGTTTACGAAATATATCCAGCGGTAATGTTAGGTGACTCACCCTGTATGGTTTTGCGCATCTGCTCGACGACCCTTCTTGAAGACTGGGACTACCGGTGCTCTTTTCCAATCATTTGGAACCTTCTGTTCCTCTAGAGACTTGCGGTACACGGCTGTTAGAAGGGGGGCGAGTTCTTTCGCCTACTCTGTGTAGAATCGAATTGGTATCCCGTCAGGTCCAGTGGACTTTCCTCTGTTGAGTGATTCGAGTTGCTTTTCTATTCCTTGGACACTTATTTCGATGTCAGCCATTTTTTCGTTTGTGCGAGGATTTAGAGAAGGAACTGCAGTGCGATCTTCGTCTGTGAAACAGCTTTGGAAAAAGGTCTTTAGTATTTCAGCTTTTCGCGTGTCATCCTCTGTTTCAATGCTGTCATCATCCTGGAATGTCTGGATTGCTGTTTCGAGCCACTTACTGGTTTAAAGTAAGACCAGAACTTTGGGGTGTTCGCGCCACAGATACTCAACCTAGCGCAGCTGGCCACAACACTGGAGTCGACATGACTCCACATCCCCGTCGGTACTTCCTAAATCCAGTGTAACACCGCACCACCTCGGTCGGTAGCACTGGAGTAGTGCAGCTGGCAAGGGAGCAGGTCGGCAGCTCGGCGAGACGTCCAGAAGCCGCGGTCCAGTGGTAGCGGGCAACGGGCGGCAGGTCGCGGCGGCAGCCGGCCTCAGCCGCCGAGCGGCGCAGCGCGCCCACGGCCCGCGATCTTATCGCTGTCCAGCCATCCATTAAAAAACACACGGCCCGGCCCAGCCCGTCTCGGCCACGCCCAGGGCCGCGGGGCCACTGCCTTGTGACACCCACGCCTCCGATCCGCCCCGTTCCTCTGCATACGCCGCCGAACCCCGCGGCGAGCAGCGGCCGTACAGCGCGGAACAGCGGTTTCGCCGCCGTCGGAATGCGGCCCCGTACTACCGAGTGAGTCGCCCTCGGGCTCCAGATGTTGCCTGACCTCTCAAGTAGTAATCACAGTGACCCCTATTGCAGTACCGGTCCTCCTATACTCGGTGTAGCAATACTCACTATCCGGGTGGTTCGTAAGTGAACGTCTTTCAACTGGACCCTATTTCGCCGCCTCCCGTATCAGACATGTCCGAGGCGTAATTGTAGTATTTCTGGACGAGAGGGTGTAGGATTCAGTGTAGTGGTTTTCTTGATGATGGAGTTGGGGAAGGGAGAGATGTTTGATGTTTGGTTTTGTGGGGCGCTCAACTGCGAGGTTATCAGCGCCCGTACGAATTCCCAATCTGTACACAGTCCAGTCTAGCCACTTTCACGAATGATGATGGAATGATGAAGACAACACAAACATCCAGTCCCCGGGCAGAGAAAATCCGCAACAGTGTCGTGTTTCGAACCCGGGACTTCGTGATCCAGAGGTAGCAATGCTAGCCACTAGATCACGTTCTGCGGACTGGAAGGGAGAGAAGTGAACCTATTATCTATGCGTAGCTCCCCTATCTCTCTATATAATGTAATTAGAGCTTCGTTAGAGTGTAACGTTCCGAAGTGGGCCTATCAGTTTAATTTAACGGAAATTGACAGAATTGAAATTCTTCAGCAAAAAATTAGCCAACTATCGTCAGAAACAGCAACGCATCTTTCACAGGGTCTTAATAAAGCACTGCTGCTGGACGCTCAGTGAAAGTATACATACACTATTGGCCATTAAAATTGCAGCACCACGAAGATGACGAGCTACAGACGCGAAATTTCACCGACAGGAAGAAGATGCTGTGATATGCAAATGATTAGCTTCCCAGAGCATTCACACAAGGCTGACTCCGCTGGCGACACCTAATACGTGCTGACATGAGGAAAGTTTCCAACCGATTTCTCATACACAAACAGCAGTTGACCGGCGCTGCCGGTGAACCGTTGTTCTGATGCCTTTTGTAAGGAGGAGAAATGCGTACCATCACGTTTCCGACTTTCAAAAAGGTCGGATTGTAGCCTATCGCGATAGCGGTTTATCGTATCGCGACATTGCTGCTCGCGTTGGTCCAGATCCAATGACTGTTAGCAGAATATGGAATCGGTGGGTTCAGGAGGGTAATACGGAACGCCGTGCTGGATCCCAACGGCCTCGACTAGCGGTCGAGATGCCAGGCATCTTATCCGCATGGCTGTAACGGATCGTGCAGCCACGTCTCGTTCCCTGAGTCAACAGATGGGGACGTTTGCGAGACAACAACCATCTGCACGAACAGTTCAACGACGTTTGCAGCAGCATGGACTATCAGCTCGGAGAACACGGTTGCGGTTACCCTTGACGCTGCATCACAAACAGGAGCGCCTCCGATGGCGTACTCAACGACGAACCTGGGTGCACGAATGGCAAAACGACATTTTTTCTGATGAACCCAGGTTCTGTTTACAGCTTCATGATGGTGGCATCCGTGTTTGGCGACATCGTGGTGAACGCACATTGAAAGCGTGTATTCGCCATCTCCATACTGGCGTATCACCCGGCGTGATGGTATGGGTTGCTATTGGTTACAAGTCTCGGTCACCTCTTGTTCGCATCGATGGCACTTTGAACAGTGGACGTTACATTTCAGATGTGTTACGACCCGTGGTTCTACCCTTGATTCGAGCCCTGCGAAACCCTACATTTCAGCAGGACAATGCACGATCGCATGTTGCAGGTCCTGTACGGGCCTTTATGGATAGAGAAAATGTTCGAGAGCTGCCCTGGCCAGCACATTATCCAGCTCTCTCACCAATTGAAAACGTCTGGTCAATGGTGGCCGAGCAACTGGCTCGCCACAATACGCCGGTCACTACTCTTTTTGAACTGTGGTATCATGTTGAAGCTGTATGGGCAGCTGTACCTGTACACGCCATCCAAGCTCTGTTTGACTCAATGCCCAGGCGTATCAAGGCCGTTATTACGGCCAGAGGTGGTTGTTCTGTGTAGTGATTTCTCAGGATCTATACACCCAAATTGCGTGAAAATGTAATCACATGTCAGTTCTAGTATAATATATTTGTACAATGAATACCCGTTTATCGTCTGCATTTCTTCTTCGTGTAGTAATTTTAATGGCCATACTAACAAATACCTGATCTAGTTTTCATCAACCACTATCACACAACACTATTTTGTGGGACCTGTACCTAACGGGATCGAAGCCCGTCAGCATCATTGATCAGAGACGAATGACCCAACCATTCACAATAATTTATTGCACACAACAAGCGCAAGGCACATTAAGTTGTTCGACATCTAATCTGAAGGGCGCGATTTGCTATGAGCAATAACAAATTAATGACTGCACGCAATGAGCGTTCAGCCATAAGGTCTCTTCACAATGAACTTCCGACTTCGCTATCCCCTCTAAAGCAGTGTTAATTAGTACACAAACATGTAAATATTCACACTACGAGTTCTTGTGATAAGAATAGAAACAAAAATTCCAAGAACAAAAGTAGCCAGCATCCATACAGTTACAATATGCGTCTGCTCACTGAGGCAGACCGAGGAATAAGATATATAAAAAAAGCATGCCGAGCTACGCTCTTACCAAAAGTCAAAAGAAGAAGAACGTCGCACACGTGTTTTGTTTTAACCACAGGCTGAGTTTGTATCGCTGATTTTCTGGATTATACTATTGTACTTATGTTTACATTAGGTGGTTCTTCACTTACAAAGATTTATGTAAAACTTTCAAGCATTCAAAGGAAATAAATCTCAGATACGCGCCAGGAATATGTTCCCACTGAACATTCTACGAAAAATAAATTTCTTGTATTAAGTAACACTCCAGTAGCCTACTGCTCACGAGTGGTACGGGGGTGGGGGTGGAGGGGGCGGAGGGCCTAATCGGCTTATAGTCCCCATCAGCAGTGTCGCACAATCTCACTTCATGAGGCACTGACGAACAGCTTGCCATTGAACTCAGGAAATTAAAGTCTGCTGATCAGGAAGCTTACGCCGTCTCCCGGCCAAACACTGGCGAAGAAAAATAAATTTCACCACCAGGTTTCGAACCAACCACCTCAGAAGTGAACGACCTGTAAATGATTACGTTTGGAACCTCGGTTGCGGGGACAGATCTGCGAAACAATGAAGTCGGACGTGGTAATTCTAAATCGCTTAACAACTATTCTACGCTATGTGAGTTACAATAGTTACATTAGGGTTATGACTCTCGTCCACACTGCGTTGTTGTTTTCCGATTCAAAAGAAAGAATAAAGGACGATTACAGAGTGAACTTAGTTGCAAAAATCTCAGTGTCACACTGCAGTTTCATTTTGCAAGCAGGAGATAGTGTCCATGAAATGCATTAGACTAAGAAGAAGTAAAAGCAACATTTTAAAACGTCAGGTCACTCGTAAATGTGTCAGTACACGAAGTGGTAACTTGTCTAGTTATTGCCATTCACAGACACAGACACACACACACACGCACACACACACACACACACACACACACACACACACACATCCTTCCTTACTAAACTGGGTTAACTGATGAAATAAAGATTCTTCAAGAACACCTGTTCTTACTTTTTACGCGCTCATATACAAATTTTCGACGGAGACTGCATCAGCTGACTATTTAAATGACCAATCATTTCCATTTCAGTTCATCCGATCTAAATGAGGCTGGGCGCACGATATGAGAAATTCTAAGTTTAATCTCTTTAGATGCCTCATGGAATAACCAGACATAGCATGGCACTCAGAAGTCATTCAGCGACAATTCTGGACAATAGCTACTCGTCCTGTAGCTGATACTTCGGATGATGAATGCAACAGTGCCCCGGACGCACTGCCTCAGGTTCCCAGAACAGATAGCAACTACTGTATGTGATGACAGATGTGCTAGATACAAGAAAAACGCGGCCATCTTAAAACAACATCAGTAATTGAAATAATGTACAGAAATAAGTAAAATTCGTGACAAACTTGTCGCGTCAGATTGATATTAACCCACATTTAGACAACATTCTTTAATTGGTAAAGTACCTAACAGGAGACAAATTTTAAAAACGCGAAATATTTAGTGGTGATACCGGTGCGCAGGGATTACTCATACGTAGGTTCCAATGTCGATACGTCGTCAACGGTGTCTCTGCGCTCATCACGATGAAAATATCGGTCTCTAATCTCTCGATAGCAGGCATCTGCCTTGAGTCAATCTTCTCAATACTGTTGGTTTGAAACTTTATACAGATATGGTGCAACAATTTCACTGAGAATATTAACAATAAACCCATCGCGGAGGACATTGTTGCTAGCCCTTTTTTTCATTTCGCGATTCAAGAGTACGCAGCCGATCGATGATAGAATACTTTGCTTTTGTGCCTTCATTTGTAATTTGGTGGCTAATTGTTGTTGAGATTAGTACCACTGACCTGCATAAGAAATTATTAGGTTACGTCTAACTCCACATTCAATATTCTAAGTAGGTGGTCTTGCAATCGAACTTCTATTTACGTTTACGATTGACCACGACGTACGATATAATATCGTTGTAGGCTATTACTTATTTCGTATTTACGCAGAGTAAATGCAATTTTTAACCCTATCATTAACATCTATCCAACTGGTATTCTGTGTTTTAAATGACCAACAATGTCTTGAAATCTTGTGAAGACGGGCGATAATACTTGAAAACGGTTATGTACTACTTAAAATAACAACAGACAATAAATAATTCTGAAAGACTGGTTTAGTTTTGCTTTGGATTATTTAAATCACTCTGGATTTCATTGCTTCAACTCTTAGTCTATGTATTTCGGAAGATGTATAGCTATACTTTAATCTCCTGCATGATCCCAGCAGTAACTCAACAGTCTCCAAAGCAAGACGCTTTGATGTGAACGAGGTTCGGAGCAGATATTGTCTGTAACAAAGGACTTCATTGTTGTGGTATATTATACCTCTAAAAGCATTTCAGATCCTTCGTAGATATGTAGCACTGTAAGAAAGAAGAGACTCTCATGTTCACTAAATTTTTTACAAAACGAACAAGAAAAATGCGAAATGCCTGGTTCCGATCTTTTCCAACTTGTGAACAATTTTGACACACATTTTAGAGTTTTCAGCAATTTTTAACAAAAACTAAAATTAAATTTTTAAGTAGTGGTTTCCAATATTCTTCGTTTTCTTGCATCATCCATTTCTTTAATTTTTTGTATACAGAGCGTTGGCTGCCGATGGGAACTTTCGAATTGCCAGTAGCCCAGCTTGAGTATTTGACTTCCTCTGCTCGATGTGGGGTAGAATTTAATATCGATTAAGATTCCAAAACTTAGTTACAGCACAAGTGTACATTTGAAAGTTGGGACTTAAATTACGTAATGGAGCAACGAGTATGAATTACTGCATTGTCTGGCATTCATTGATTTTGGAACAGTTTTTAACTCAGTTTCAACTAAATTACTACTAACAGGTCTTGGGAAACAGTGCACTGATATATTCTGCATTAGTGTGCTGAAGAATGTATAGCCCACATCAGCGCTGCATCTTCGATTAGACTTAATCAGAGCGGTGGGACATTCAGAATTGAAAGAGTAGGCATGTAGACACCAGAACTATTCTTAGCAGGCTTAGAAAAGTTTTCAAATTCCTAAGCTGGAAAAAAGGACACATGTGAACGCTATGTGTTTTGTGGCTAACAGGCTATTGTTCGCCTCTAGCCCATACGAACTTCAACAACCAAAGTAAGAGCTTAATAGACAATGAAACTCAATTTAATTACACAAAATAATGTATGATCAACAAATAAAAAATTAAATTAATAGACTGACGAAGCAATCACAGAACTAACTGAAGAGTGTTTGTATTTTGGGTAGTCGAAGAAGACGGGATGGACAGAAAAAGAAATAAACAGAAGCGTAAAAATAACAGTTTTTGGTTAAATGCAGGATTTTCAAATTTTTACTTCCAACATGTCTCAAAAGTTTACCACCAACATAATTTGTCATTTTAATGTAGACTACTCCACTAAGACTTTAAATGCGAAAACTACTTAAGAACTGGGGGTTACTGAGCAAATGCTGCAGAGATGCACGCTGGAAATTAGCGAGACAGACACGAAGACTAAAAAATGACCATTGGGGCGGGGGAGACGCAACAGAAGATGAATTATGGGCGTAATGAAACTGTAATGTAGGTCGACGGGACATGTTGCTGGAGGATGATAAATTGCTAAGATAATTCTTTGCAGGATCTGAGATGTAGGTCGGTGGAAGATGTTGCCAGACGAATGATAAATTGCTAAGGAAATTTTTGCAGATCTGAGAAAAGGTGTAGACAGTCATACAACATAACTTACAGGGAAGTACATTGTATTACACCTATATTAAAGTTCACGACTGGGCCTGCATGATGACGACCCATTACTGTTATCCTCCGCCTATGGTGCCACTGGACGTCGTTGGCTCAACACCCGATCGTTAATATTAGCTCCCGAAACTGGAGTAGCTATTTCAGACATCCTCAAAGGCTGAGTGCACAGCACTATACCGAAGTAAACCATTGGTAATTTTAGGAATCTAATCTGGGCCCTCCGAGTCTCTCTAAAACACTGTCCACTCAAGTACTGAGGCTTCCAGATATATTTAACAACCAGACAAATATTAGCAATGGGACATTAAAAATAGTTGTGGCTAAAGTAGTGACACGAATACTATCGTTCACTCTTTTCCTTCTGTTAAAGTATTAGCCCTACGAGGCCATCGTCGATGTGGAAAATGATTTACTAACGTTTCGTCTCCTGTGTGGAAGGTATCTTCAGAGAGAAAAAAAAGGTCGCATCTGTGTCGAAAGCTCAAGGGGATTATAGCTCTATAGAGGGCACCACCATTCGTCATGTGGCATTGAATGTAGATGATTACCTTTGACAGATAATATCATCCTCGATTAAAAGTAATCGATCGTTAGAATTACTCTCGGCGCAAAGTCGGTATATGTATTAATTTTATTGAACTCGCCCCTTTGGTATTAAAAGTATTACGGTGTTCATAAATTTCTATTGGCTCTCTACCGAAACGCATATGAAAACGCGTTCTTTTTGCTAGAGCGTTACTTTCACGAAATCTTATTTCACGACCTCCAAAATCATCTTTTATGATTCCAATGTACAGTTGGCCACAAAATTATGGAATTTTATACACATCAGTTACCGCCAATGAACTCCATGCTTGGCTAAAAACTTTCTAATCCCTCAAGTAATCTTGTCAATAAAAAGGAGAAAAACGTTCCTCTTTGGCGCCTGTTGTCCGTTATTGCTCTTGGGTTTTTCCTTCTTCGGCATATTGGGTATTTCACCTCCTTATTTGAGCAACATTATCATAAAAGCCGACTATTAGTAACTGGTTAGTATTCCATGTTGCGGGTAGAGCTCGTTTCCACCTCTTTACTGGAGTAAAAAAATTTCATAAAAGTCGCTTATAAGTAACTGAATTCTTCTTGTAAGTGAACTGCCTTATATATTTTATTTTCCCCTGACACTAAGATTTTAACTATCCTTCTTTCTTGCTGTAAATGGTGATTAGTTTCCTTGTATCGATCTGTAAGTGGTGAGTTAGTGTACGCCTTATGGCCCATTGTTTCGAACGCCCGGTTGATACTGATGCATCCAGAAAATTAAGTTCCCCACTGCAGTCTTCTTCATCGTGGGTCCTTACTAAAGAGGCATCACACATAACAGTACCACTTAGCTAATGCTTTGTTGCCTGTCTGAAACACCCGCTGTTCAGAACCCTCCTTATACAAGATGGCACACCTTGACCAAGAGGATTGGTTGCCCAAGCCAACCCCATAAATTTACTCGTAAAATTCATTGACGTACTGGAGAGCGATGTCACTTGTTAATAGATAAATACACTTTCGAAATCACTTCACGAGTGTATTACTTCACAGTGCGCCCATAAATTCAGATTTTGATGTAGCTTCCAGTTTTGTCGCTGAAGATGTCTAGTGCAGATATAGTCAAAAGTTAGTAAATAGTTTCGCACACTGACGGCCTCTCAGAAGAAAACTCCGGCCTACAAAGTCCTATTTTTTCCTTCTTTATTGAGAAGATGAAGGGCAACGGCCTTGCCGCAGTGGATACACCGGTTCCCGTGAGATCACCTAAGTTAAGCGCTGTCGGCCGAAGCCGGCACTTGGATGGGTGACCATCCAGGCCGCCATGCGCTGTTGCCATTTTTCGGGGTGCACTCAGCCTCGTGATGCCAATTGAGGAGCTGCTCGACCGAATAGTAGCGGCTTCGGTCAAGAATACCATCATAACGACAGGGAGAGCGGTGTGCTGACCCCACACCCCTCCTATCCGCATCCTCAACTGAGGATGACACGGCGGTCGGATGGTCCCGGTAGGCCACTCGTGGCTTGAAGACGGAGTGCTTTTTTTATTGAGAATATTAAAATCGCTTAGCGTATTTGTTGTCATCTGGTGGGCTTGAACCAAGTCATGTTCGATCTCTTCAGATTACTGACTCTCAAAACCTGAGTAGATTTTGAAAGAACCTACGCGCAGGAAGTGCGTCACAGGGTGCATGCAGAGCGCATGCGCCGCGCTGTACCGCCACTACGCGGTGGGTGGAGGAGGGTGGTGCGCGCGGCCCCAAATGGTAATCCCACTTTCGCCGCTTCGCTCGCGGCTCTGCGCGTTCAAATCCCTTTTTATTGTTTTGCGGCCGGGAATCTGCATATCTGCGTCTACATCAGTTTCTACGCCGCGCCCCACGCAATTAAGTGGGGCAGGCGGAGGCAGCGAGAGGCAGCCGTAATTTCACTGGCTTTCCTCGCACGGAAGCGCCGCCACACGTGTTAATTTTCATTAACGTGAGCCGGCCACCGTCACTCAACTACCACCGCGGCAGACTAGCATCTGCTTAACGCAGTGCCGCATCTCACAATTTTCGTGTTCGTGCTTCGTTGGCTCGTTAGTGAGTAAACTTCAATTGAAAATGCTACTACCAAAGCCTTTATTATTACTGTTATTTTTCTGTTATATATGCAGTAAACCAAATGATTTTTAAGATCGACGAGCTTAGCCCAGTACTCCTTCCTGCTAGAGCTCTTAATATCTGCTTTATTGCGTCCATTACAATCCTACCCCAGGGGGCAGCGTTTCTCCAGTGACGGGACAGGATGATCTGATCGTAGATTTTACTGGGATGTAGATATCACTGAGTTCAATGTTTAAATGGTTGGACCACTTAGAATCAGTTTTGTCCAATTAACTCTCGCTCCTGTCCCTCTGGAAAGATTTTTAAGATGAGTCTTATACTGTCCAGAGTCCAGACTGTTGAAGTGACTAAAGAAAACAAGTCACCTTTTTGCGAGGGGATGTCAGAATGTAATGGCTCCTACTTTTTATGCTTCATTAAGTTTGTAATACAGAAATCATGAATTTGATGCACTCCACAAACCTTCTACAGCCACTCCACTAACAGCATCGTACATAAACAAGTGGCGGCGCTGTATAAGTTTAGAAAATGGTCGGCGTTGATGTAAGTGTAAGACAACGGTCTGTGACTGAATTCCTTACTGCAGAAGTTAAATCGCCCAATTGCATTCCTGAACTGCTGGAGAAGATGTACGGAAATGCTACGATGGTCGTCATCACCGTTAGTCGATAGGTTCGTCGCTGTACAGGAGCTGAAGTGCAAAAACAGTTGGCTGATGCAACACAAGCCAGACACTGTAATGACTTTAAACAATATCCGGCATGTAGACCAAATCATCACGGATGATTTGCTGGATAAAAACAGATGAACTGTGTCGCCATTTATATATCGGAAGGAGCAGTGCGATGGCCAATACTGAAAAACTGGGCTATTTCAGGATTTGTGCACGCTGCCTACCCAAAATGTTGACCGACCAGAAATGAGAGGCCTGATGGTTGGTGGCTTGGTTGGTTGTTTGGGGGTTGAGGGACTAAACAGCAAGGTCACCAGTCCCTTGATCCAGGAGTAGTTCGTCTGAAATTAGTATAAACCTTTTTACGTCTTTCTTTATGACAGAAAGAAGTTAACTGTTTTGGTTCAAACACTTGAGGGTAATATTAAGTAATTTTGTAAATGGTTACCATTATTAATCGAGCCATGGCGTTAAAGATACAATTCATGTGGAAATAAGTGCAATTACAAAGCGCTTTATTTTACATCAACTGACGCAATAAAACTTTAATTTTGTTGACTGCAAATGCGACACGTAGGGAAACTCCTTTAATTAGTTTGCCTGACTGCAATTGGACGCGCTTGAGTGCTTTATTTGTAAATAAAAGATCACAGCTTTTACCGGACGACGCATTTCGGGAGATAATTCCAGTTATCAAGTGCATTCTTCATCTAATATAAAATTTTTAAGCGTGATGTTTTCTAAGTGTGATTTGCTGCAGTTTAATGGTGACTTTTCGGTGATGTAATTTTGTAATCGCCGGTCTAGCTTTTACGATAGTATTTGCGATTTCGGAAGCAACTTTCACCGCTATATACACGGAAAGATACATCAGTAATTACGAAATTGCGCGTCTTTACACTACAATTTAGGCACTAGTAAAGCTACTGCAGCTCACACCTCGCAAACATCACTCGTAAAAGATGTCATAGTATATGGAAAGACCGTTATAATGAGAATTACTTCCCCAAATACGTCGAACAAAAATAAAGAAAACGTGTGGTTGTCTTCGTTAGACGTTATTGTATAACAAACAAATTTATTGTATTTACAGCACAAATTATGTTGAGGGTATTAAATTATAAATTGTTATGTATACTGGAAGAGAACGTAGCGGAAGAGCAGTTTGGTTTTAGGTAAGGGAGAGGTACAAGAGATGCTACTGAACTAATTAGAATTATTGCTGAAAGCTATAAAAAATTAAAACTGATTTACTTTGCTCTTCATAGAACAAGAAAACACCTTAGGGAGGGTGAGGTGGGTCAAGATGATGGAATTTATGAAACTGAAGAAGTGAACCTGAAGGATAGGAGACTAAGGAGTTACACACAAGGCAGAAAGTAACCACGAAGCCATGAAATGCTGTAGCAGATTGGGTTGAATTCGGAATAGGAGTGAGTGTTGTTGTCTTTCACCAGCTGTTTGCCAGATATGTCGAAGATTTGACAATGAAGACGCTAGAAGTAGAAGAGCAAGGCGTAAGTATAATAAGCCGGAATACCAACTACTCGAGATTTGCTGATCACGTGGCACTGCTTGCAGATAAAGCCATATCTCTTCAAAGAAAACTAAGGTGATGAGAGTTCATGACGAATACACGAATACATGAAAGTGAACAAGTTGCATATATGATAACTGACAACTGGACGAGTGAAAGGGAAATAAGATGAACTGCAAAGGCAAAGCAACTTATCCAGAAACAGAAACTAATATTATGCAGCATGTTGGGGATGGAGTTAAGAGGAAATTGGTTAAATGCTTGGTGTAGAATGTTTCTCTGTACAGCTGTGAAAGATGGACATTGAAGAAGAGACGTAGACACTAAATTGAAGGAACTGAGATGTGGGTTCGGAGAAGAATGGAGAAAATAGAATGAGTGAATAAAATGGAGAACTTGAGAATTTGAAAGAGTAAAGGAATAAAGAACCTTACTAAACCTTTTTTTTTTTGAAAGACATCATGTTTGCGCCAATGACTGTTACACTTTTTATTTCCACTATTGCAATTTCGGCCTTAGGCCACTATCAAGTGCAGATTCTTTGGCTTTATCCCATGTCAACTTTATACACGCTGACACATTTATATATCGTTGTCATTTGCAAAAGTTACTAGTGCTGGTGGAACAAACATGTGTATGTACAAACTGTGCTGTTTTACGATATATGGAAATGTGTGCTCGCACCACTTAGCAGCGTTACGAAAGTATAAAGCAGCAAATGACAACGACATATAAATGTGTCAGCGTGTATAAAGTTGACATGGCTTAAAGCCTTGATAATGGTCTAAGGGCGAAATTGCAATAGCGGAAATAAAATGTGTAACAGTCACTGACGTAAACATGATGTCTTCAAAAAAATTTACGTGACTGTGAATCCCAGTTATGAAGGCCGGCCGGAGTGGCCGAGCGGTTCTAGGCGCTACAGTCTGGAACCGCGCGACCGCTACGGTCGCAGGTTCGAATCCTGCCTCCTGCATGGATGTGTGTGATGTCCTTAGGTTAGTTAGGTTTAAGTAGTTGTGAGTCTAGGGGACTGATGACCTCAGAAGTTAAGTGCCATAGTGCTCAGAGCCATTTGAAACCAGTTATGAAAAGTTAATTACTTTCTAAACCTGGTTAAGAAAAGGAATCCAGATGGGTGGGACAAACATTGCGAGGGAAAGGTATTCTGATAACAGCCGTCAAAGTTGCAGCTGAAAGACAGAAGAAAATAAGAAGAATAAATGTTCTAGATGAAGCGAAAGGAGGAAGATACGAGACTAAGAAGCAGGTCGGGAGGACGACGGTTCAATCCCGCGTCCGGCCATCCTGATTTAGGTTTTCCGTGATTTCCCTAAATCACTCCAGGCAAATGCCGGGATGGTTCCTTTCAAAGGGCACGGCCGACTTCCTTCCCTGTCCTTCCCTAATCCGATGAGACCGATGACCTCGCTGTCTGGTCTCCTTCCTCAAACCAACCAACCAACCTAAGAAGCAGGTGGCCTAGAACAGGATCCGATGGAGACGGAAATTGTGTCAGGAATCTGCCAATAGGCACAACACCTTATGACAATAAATAGTAAGTAGTGTAATTCAACTTCTCAAGTTGAACAACATTAGAAATTCATCACCACGTGAATGGCTAGCCAAAATGCGCTTGAAGTACCCTATAACTTGCATGTAAGTGACAGATCACCATCACTGAAAGACGGTAGAGATTATGTGCTAGAGAGGACACGTTCCTATGACTGAAACGGAAAGGGAAATGAAGAGGAAGAACAAGGATGCAAGCGGCAGTAACAGCGCTGACAGGCAAAAAGTATTTTAAGACAATTCTGACAATCGTACTCATGCGGCAACAATCAGTGTGTCCACAAGAGGATTAGTTTCAACGAATTCTTGATGAAGCGATTATTTTCACATGTTTGTATTGTTACATCCGTACCACGCCTTGCATTCCAGCGAGATTCGAACCGACAAGCGAAGTCGCTGCACTGCGCTATGGGACGGGCCTTAACTTCTTGGCGCCGTGAGTCACGGAACTAATTTCCAGCCGCACTGCGAACCACGCCGGCCTACAGTTTGGGTTCATAATTCATGCTGAAATGTGTGGCGGAGCGTGTCTTCTACAAGTGCCACGCTCCGCCCGAGCAGCTGCGCGATTTCTATCTGTGCACGGGGCGGGAGGGGAAAACGCGCTTAATGTAAATGTCCTCAGACAGCGCCGCATACGACTTCTCTCCCCCGCACTGTTACCGCTCAACTGGTGCTGTCGGCACGCTCCTCTGCTCTCTTTCTTTCTTCAACTCGGGGCACACGAGCGGAAAAGAGAAGGGCATTTGGAAGACGCTACGAAAAAAAAAAAAGATCTTACGGCGTTGTTGGCCAGGAGACTCCATGTGAGGGTGTTCGGCCGCGTGGAGCAAGTCTTTCTATTTGACATCATTTCGGCGACTTGCGCGTCTTTGTAATGGGAATGAGATGAAATGATCAGGACCACAGGAACACGCAGTTCCCGAGCGAAGAAAATTTCCTCGACTGGGAATCGAACCCAGGGCCCCGTGATCTAGAATCAGCGACTATAACCACTAGACAAGCTGTGGACTACGAGCAAAATTGGAGTTGGGACGATACGTCGTATCAGAAATTCAATCTGTCCGAAACGCATAAAGTGCTAATAAAGTTATATCGTATATCCATTGCAGTTTTACGGGGATATTTTGTCACTAAGAGAACAAGTAACGTGTTCTGTGTAGGTGTATCGAGCCCTAAGCTCATTATAAAATCACTGATGATGAGCTTAGGGTTCGAAACTAATCATAAGTAAAGAAAATTAATGTTAAAACTTCAGCGGTTTTTTGCAGCTCAGTGTATGATCTGGTAAGCCACAGAGTTGTTGCCATGTCTTCCTGGAACCTGGAAATTAGTAAATTCTATGTGAATGTTGTCCTTTTTGTAAAAGAGCGATTCTTCCTGGATCTGAAATTAACTGATGCTCTTTGTAATAGCACGTAGAAATGATTTTAGCAGAAAACCTTCCAGGAAAATCTTTTACCATCAGGCGGTCGAAAAAAAGGTACTCTGCAAATCAATATCTGATTAGCTTGATTCATTTGAGACTGTGCTTCCACATGGTAATATTTGGAGAGGAGCGGTAGAAGTCTCGAACCAAGAAGATAAGACACATTAAAATTTACAAACGGAGGATGCTGTGTTGTCAAGATGGCAGAGAAGCGGAAAAAAGTCTTATTACTGTAGCGTCTTATCTGGACAGTAATTAAATCAGGTCTGTTCTAGTGATTTATACAGGAACATATGAACAAAAACGTAGAAAGGTTTATTTGCACGTCGAAGTGTATAGAACTATTAGAATAAATAGTATCCACAAGTAGATTGTGATCTATACATACTGCAACCTCTAGACTTTGAAGTTGTCATTATTAGAAGAGGTTGAAAAATCAGCCAACCAGTTACAAAACAAAGGTTAATTAGCCCTTGACCTCGGTTTCGATATTTCTGAAAATATCTTTTTCAGAAGGAGTGGGCCTTGTTACTTCTCGTGATGGTATATTAGATCAGCTGAAGCCGAGAGGCTCTTGTCATATATAAAATTGAAGAAACAAGAATTGCCGGCCGGAGTGGCCGAGCGGATCTAGGCGCTTCAGTCTGGAACCGCGTGACTGCTACGGTCGCAGGCTCGAATCCTGCCTCGAGCATGGATGTGTGTGATGTCCGTAGGATAGTTAGGTTTAAGCAGTTCTAAGTTCTAGGGGACTGATGACAGAAGTTAAGTCCCATAGTGCTCAGAGCCATTTTAACCAAGAATTATCACAAGCCATAGCTTCAGATAGCAGTCAGATTACATATATCGCAGTGCAGAATGAATGCACACTGGTAAATGCCCATAGGTAGCCTCTTGTCAACATAAAATTGTCACAGGATAAAATATTTGGGTAAGTTAGTGTACATCATGCACAGACTAAGGCCAACATTTTGAGTTATCCTTAGTCTCTGGCATGATGTAAACGTAACTTACGCAAAATATTTTATCTTGTGACTCCTGTTACAATTTTATGTTGACAAGGGCCTCGACCAGTGGGCATTTACCAGTGAGCATTCATTCTGAAGTGCAATATACGTAATTTGGCTTGGGATAATAGCTGTTTTGTCAATGTTATATATGACAAGAACTGCTCGGTTTCATCTAATATAATGTACCATCATGTGATGTAACAAGGCAGACTCCTACTGAGGAATATATTTTTAGGAATATGGAAACCTATGTCAAGAGCTAACAAAACTTTGCTTTGCAACTGGTTGGCTGATTTTTCAAACTCTTCAGATTTACACAGTTGTTGCTACGCAGCCATGTTAAAGATTTTGTCATTATTACGTGAGACCGAAAACTCTTGACAACATTTTCTTTCAGACGCGAGATGGCGTTAGTTCGGCAAGATAATATTTTTGTCTTCCAGACAAAAGGTCATAGTTTTGAAAGGGTCTCTTCGTAAGTTGTATTCGGGTATATCTGCGGAACTTGGAGGAGAACCACATCAAGATGACAAAGCCACTGGATCAGGAAATATTGATACATACGTATTAGCATACAGATCGCAAAACATACGAGTGATTTGGTAGTAACTGTCGTATTGAGGGGAGGATTGCACGCTGAAATACACCTTCTTGGTGCAATGAAACTAACTACCAAATTGGAAACTGAATGTATGCATCTACTTAGGGAGGTCAGTAATACAGCAAAAGAACTATTTAGGTATGCGTCGTGGATGGAACCAGAGATGAAGTCCAACAGTATCTCCATCTTCATTTACTTCTCATTTCTTTCCGTCCAGCAGAGAATATAAGGCGGAATATGGAACAGTAAAAGCCTAAAATATGAAGCATATAAATGGCATCGTTAAGATCTTATGAATCTCGGAATGAAGATCACGTGTTGATCTATATACCTGAGGATGCTTGTCTATGTCGCCTTTGCATGAAACAGCAGTGAATGGAAGATTCTGTAACAATGCATTGTATGTGGCTCATAATACAAGTCAAAAGAAATTAGATTACAGAAAAATAATCAGTATTACATCAGTATTATGAGTGTACAACAACATGAATGAATTCCAAATGTAAGATTTAAACCAGTGAAAATCCGTTTGTACTGTGAGCACGAAACATCAACAGCTGCCATACTCTATATGCACGCAACGAAAAGAATGGTCTTTAAATAAAGACGGAAAATCGTCAAGAGCTACTTTATGACGCTGGGGAACTTTGCGATGCTTCCATAATCTGCTTTGCTATCGCAGGAAACATGGTATCTGACGCTGTTCATTTAATCTGCCAAACCACCATCAATTCCTTAGGAAATTATTATCGATTATATATGATAATTATATCGCTTTCGTAAAACAACTACAACATTGTTTGAGGATTCGAAACAATCTGATGTGAATAAAAGCATGACACAACTCTCCCTTCATCAAGATTTAACATTCAACATGTATAAGCCTACATTTATAGGGTACAATCAAGTTTTTTTTAGTTTGGTTATCGCTTTCAGAAGCTACTCAAGATCTCATCAGAACATCTACACTTCCTTATATGTTTCATCTGCGTAATTATTAATCGCGAAGCTCAAATTATTATTTAATTATCTCTCAACAGCCACATAAAAAGCTCATTATTATTTTAGCGGTTGCCAATAGGACAGTGAAACTCTACAGTAACATGGATGCAAGCTTCTAAGCCTTCCGTTGAACTACAAAGATAAGATAAATTTCTTACCTTTCGTCGAGGTTTTTATTTCATCCACGATTGCAATTTCATTTAGAATACGGAAATTTCTTCGAAATTTGAAGTATGTAAAGTAGCACAATGTAATTCGAATGCACTTAAATCCACGTATCCGGTGGCAGTATAAACAAGCATGGGGAGGTGGAAAGAATTTTAAGTGACAGCACGAAAACACTAACATCTTCTCCCTAAATCAGCGCCTATAGATGTGGTTTTCCTTCTCTCTCATGGAGTTGTGACACAGCATACCAATATTGAACCATTTATAGTCGTATAAAGTATCCATTCCACAAAGAAAACCATGTACACCCGTCACGCACATTACAAGTAAATGGAAACGTGAATTGTAGGAGTGTCCACGACTTCTGATTGTTTCTTGCTACTTCGACTGTCTCCTTGCGAGGAAAAGTGAAGATCACTCCATACTGCACTGTCTTAGACTACAGATATATGTACTAGTAGACCGCGTGGTCATATCTCTGGGGTGCTGCACAGATCAGGAGTATCTATGGAGTAAGCACAACGTACTGCGCATCTAGCCAAAGTGATTATCGTACGATGCTGTTTGTCGTTTTCAGCTTATACTGAAATTTTAATATTCCAGCTGTTTGCCCCGTTTTTAGACATTTTTAATCTGTAACGGTAATGACAGGTAATACTTGCTGTTACGGACGCAATTCGAAATACGTCTGAGGAGGAAAACCTACTTTGCATATCTAAACAATACAGGGACTGAATTTTAGTTACCATATCAGAAACAAACTCTTTATATGTCGAAAATATTGAGAAACAGTGTAACAAAAGAGTCAATATCTCAGGGCTAATTTATGTGTCTGTATGACCATATATTTATGAGACAAGTGCTAGATAAATACGGTAGTGTGGAATCTGTTGCCAATCAACCCGCTGAATGTGCTGAATGTACTGAATGTACGCACATTTAGGGCAAACCAGTCAAGATTTAGTATAAATGATATCGCCTCCAAGTTAAGCAGATTTCCTGACCATTGTGGTTATTTTGAAGTAGTCACAATAGGAAATTGTACACCGATATGAAAACGTCATAAGACACCTCCAAATACCGTGTAGGACATCTTTTTGCTGATAGCGCGGCAGCTCGACGTGGCATGGACTCAACAACTCGCTGGAACCCCAGAATCTACTATGTAGGAATCAACATGGATTCCAGAAACAGCGATCGTGTGAAACCCATTATTCATGAGACCCAGAAAATATTAGATACAGGCTCCCAGGTAGATGCTATTTTGCTTGACTTCCAGAAGGCGTTCGATGCAGTTCCGCACTGTCGCCTGATAAAAAAAGTAAGAGCCTACAGAATATCAGACCAGCGGTGTGGCTGGATTGAAGAGTTTTTAGCAAACAGAACACAGCATGTTGTTTTCAATGGAGAGACGTCTACAGGTGTTAAAGTAACCTCTGACGTGCCACAGGGGAGTGTTATGGGACCATTGCTTTTCACAATATATATAAATGACCTAGTAGATAGTGTCGGAAGTCCCATGCGGCTTTTCGCGGATGATGCTGTAGTATTCAGAGAAGTTGCAGCATTAGAAAATTGTAGCGAAATGCAGGAAGATCTGCAGCGGATAGGCACTTGGTGCAGAGAGTGGCAACTGACCCTTAACATAGACAAATGTAATGTATTGCGAATACATAGAAAGAAGGATCCTTTATTGTATGATTATATGATAGCGGAACAAACACTGGTAGCAGTTACTTCTATAAAATATCTGGGAGTATGCGTGCGGAACGATTTGAATTGTTGGTAAGGCGGGTACCAGGTTGAGATTCATTGGGAGAATCCTTAGAAAATGTAGTCCATCAACAAAGGAGGTGGCTTACAAAACACTCGTTCGACCTATACTTGAGTATTGCTCATCAGTGTGGGATCCGTACCAGATCGGGTTGACGGAGGAGATAGAGAAGATCCGAAGAAGAGCGGCGCGTTTCGTCACAGGGTTATTTGGTAAGCGTGATAGCCTTACGGAGATGTTTAGCAAACTCAAGTGGCAGACTCTGCAAGAGAGGCGCTCTGCATCGCGGTGTAGCTTGCTCGCCAGGTTTCGAGAGGGTGCGTTTCTGGATGAGGTATCGAATATATTGCTTCCCCCTACTTATACCTCCCGAGGAGATCACGAATGTAAAATTAGAGAGATTAGAACGCGCACGGAGGCTTTCAGACAGTCGTTCTTCCCGCGAACCATGCGCGACTGGAACAGGAAAGGGAGATAATGACAGTGGCACGTAAAGTGCCCTCCGCCACACACCGTTGGGTGGGTTGCGGAGTATAAATGTAGATGTAGATGTAGATATCCAAGTAGCCAAACATAGCCATTTCCTGTCAATGATCCACGTAAACACAGCCCACACCATTATGGAGCCATCACCAGCGTGAACTGTGCGTTGTCGAGAATTTGGGTCCAGGGCTTCGCGGAGCCTGCACTACAGTCGCACCTTACCATCAGCTCTTACCCACTGAAACCGGGACTCATCTCACCAGACCATGGTTCTCCAGTCGTCTAGGGTCCAACAGATATGGTCGCGAGCCCAGGAGAAGCGCTACAGGCGATGTCGTACTGTTAGCAATGGGAGTCGCATCGGTCGTTTGCTGCCGTAGCCTATTAACGCTGCACTGTCCTAACGGATACGTTCGTCGTACGTCCTACAGTGATTTTTTGGGTTAATTCACACATTGTCACTTGCCTGTTAGCACTGACAATTCTAAGCAAACGCCTCTGTTCTCGATCGTTAAGTGTATGCTGTCGGCCACTGTGTTGTCTGTGGTGACAGACAATGCCTGAAATTTGATATACTTGGCACTCTCTTGACACTGTGGATCTCGGATTACATAATTCGCTAACGATTTCCGAAATAGAATGTCCCGTGCATCTAGCTCCAACTACTACTTCGCGTTTAGCGTCTGTTAATTCCCGTCGTATGGCCATAATCACGACGAAAACCTTTTCACATGCATCACCTGAGTACAAATGACAGCTCCATCAATGCGGCACATTTTTATGCATTGTATACGCGTTTCGGTCATCATTTGCGTATGTGAATCTCGCTGTCAATTGATATTTGTCACCACAATATATTACCAGTATGTGTGACGTGGAGAATGAATATGTGCAGTTAATATTTTAGTTTCTGCAATGACTACTGAAGAATAACCAGTTTGACCAATTGCCTTTTGGCTTCTGTCTCGCATTCTTTGGCTGACGTTTGTTTGATGCTTTTTTCTGACGTTTCACCAGCAACAGTGGCTGGGATTGGCTCAATAATTTTATAAAATGCTTGTATCAAAAAGCAGAAAAAAGAATTTAGAATATAAAAAAACATTTTGAAGTGTGACAGGTCTCTAATATGCTTCATATCATAGCTCCAAATTAAATGATATTTCAAAGCGTGACAAATCTCCAACATGCTTCACGTCATAGCTCCAAATTACACGTTTTTCTTTTTTTTTTTGGGGGGGGGGGGGGCGCTTCCTAGGAAGCGATGTCGCATCGCTGCGGCTGCGATACTTACTAAAACAGAGACTGGGCAGTACGATCAAGGGGCGGCTGTCCTTTTCTATGACAAAAAAGCGATATACGAGCTGTACTACTTGTAGCAAACAATATGAATTTTGTTAATATCGGCATTTTTTATAAGAGGTGCCGACGAATTACCTGCTCTCTAACCACGTAAAACCAAAAATTGAACCCGTTTCTTTCCAGCTTTTGCAGAAAAAACTTTGGAACATACTTTCCAAGTGTCTTGGTCGCTCAGTGACAAAGTTCCATAATACAGAATCGAAGTTCTGGGTTCTATCCCCGGTCACCTATGCATTATATGACTATAGAAACCTGTGTATCAGTGAGTAAGCCTAGTCTAATTCCTTGAAGTACTTCATTTCACAACGACATGTAGGTAATAACCTCCTATTCGTCAAAACGCAGCAGTGATACGGGAAGTTGCGCAGGGAGTACTTATGAAGAATAATTTTCCATGAATTACTAGTTTTCCATGAGTTACTACTGCTGAATAAATATTTCACGTGAACCAGAGAGACGGCGAACCCACATTTGGCAGGACAGGTTCCATCTAAAACTGGGGGAGTGAAGTAACAAGATACGACTCGAAGTAGCATTAACAAAGTCACGTAATGCAGTTTTATGTAACATAATTGCATGAATAATGGCGCAGCGTTTCCACAATTAGTTAGTCTCCCAAGGGAGTCCATGAGTCTCACATTCTCGTCTTATCTCTATTGCAGTTTTATCATTTCCCAAGGTTACGCTTACTTTGTAGCCTGACAAAAATGAGTAAACGGAGAGCAAATGGTGGTCGTATGTAACGACTCGGTATCTTATTCTGGCCTTGAACGCGAGACGTAGTGTATTTTCAAGTTGCGCACTGTACTTTTATTCCAAAGAAAGTAAGAAATTGTTACTTATTTCTGCACAGATAGGTTAGTTTTGTAATGTGGGGATACAATTGAACAAATCACTTACGCTCACGCGCATGCCTAGCTTAGATATGTCCATCCATGCAGTGTAACCTTCACCTCATTCTACCTACTATCAGTTCATCGTCTACGGGACGATAAACCATAATATTCCTTAAACTACCGCTCTCCTATCTTAAAACATTTTGACAACTTGAAACGCATGGATAAGGAAGCCCTGTCTAGGGTAAAACTGCACTTACAGAGTAGGCTGCTTTTCCGATTGGTGCTGCAGTTTGGAACTGTTTGCACTGTGATTGACGCAAATTGTACACGACGGATCATGAATCGGATGATTAGACAAGTTGTCGAAACCAATGAGAAAATAGCTTTCGATAAACGTCGTCATAATGTCGAGTAATGAAATTACGTGGGTGCGTAATGGAATCAATTGTGCAGAATACTGTCATATAAAACACAATATTCAGGAAAATTGAAATTGTACTCTTACCTACCAATGTAACCATCTGAGAAATCTGAAGATTCTGAAAATGCCGCTCTAATTTTCTCAAACAATCATTGGGGTTCGCTATAGATCAGTCCGTTTTCCTCCCGTCACATTAGTTAGTTTCGCCAACTCACAACCAGACTATTTCACTGCAATACGGACAATAGCCCACGAAATCATAGCCCAAAAAACATACAATACAAGAAATAAACACGAAGTCCAACAACTAACCTAGTAGCCCATAACAGCCAGATATCGCGCTCTCCTTGCCGAAAAAAGAGTAATCAGTTTTTATCCTCTACCGAAACAAGTCATTAGATTCAGCTATTATCATTGGTTATCGTATACTGCTACTCGATTGGCTACGTCCAACGGAAACGAATTGCCAACAACAGCATACAGTAGAAAATCCGGCGACACCGTAAATGCATTTTAGCCGACGTCAATAACCCAGTGTGAATCGAATTAAAATTACGCAATTTACAGGAGATAAGGTGTTGGCGAATATTCGGTAGCTAACCTGCACATGTTTTACCTCAAAATACTGGCTGAAAAGGCGCTCCGTCTCCCAACCCCCTCCCTGCACATGGTGGAGTTTGTTATTACAGGTCCTTCTATCACCAGGAGTAGATCTACCCAGAGACTACACGGTTTTTATGGTGACTACAGTGAACCGTCTTTTTAGACATAGGTTTTAAGGACGGAGACATTCGCAATACTCTATCAAACATTCTCTCCAAATGGAAAAGCATCATAGCTATCAATAGAGTAATTTTCTTTTTAAGTGTCTCATATTATTGAAGCAGATAGCGCTATTTAGAACTAGAAATCAGTCCCAAAACATGCGTCTGGAAACATGAGCCCTTTTACTTGTATCAAGAACGGTCAGTAGTCAGTACTGCAGGCTTTTTTCCTGCCTCCCTGTTTGTATTCATTGATAATTTCTTATTCTTTGTCCTTGTCTCTGTATTTTGTTCTACAACTATCTAATTTTTTATAATTTTCTGAATAACATACAGTTCTTGACAGATAGCAAAGCAAATTTTAAGTTTAACTCAAAATGATTTCTGCTTGACAGTTCCCATTCGCCTAATGAATTTCTACTTAAAAACTGGTAGCCAGTAAAACAAAGAAAGAAAGAAATAAAAGCTTGTGTAGTTTCGTAAATACTATAAAGAATAATGTGGTCATTACTGTTAACACTAATCATTGTAAATACATGTCCTGTAAACTGACTCATCCCACATCATTTCAATAAAAGAATAGTTCAAGTGATCTATTAAACATACGGTGATGGAAAAAATCGCAACAACAAAGAATAATTAAGACAGAGCAATGAAATTTCGGAAATACGTTTGTCCAGGAAACATACGTTAGTGATTAACATTGCAAGATAACGGGTTAATGTAAACGTAAGCCATTGCAAGTGTTAAATGGTGGAACATGACTAACCAGAGTACCACCAGAATGTTGCATGCAGGCTTGCGAACGTGCATGCATTGAGCCGTACGCTTGCCGGATGTCGGCTTGTGGGATGGAGTTCGAAACCTGTTAACCTGGTCTGTCGATACAGGGACGGTAATGCTGTTTGTGGATGACGCTGGAGTTGTCGTCCGATGACGTCCAATACGTGCTCTGCTGGAGACAGATCTGGAGAGTGAGCAGACCAAGGCAACATGTCGACACTCTGTAGAGCGGCAAGTGCGCGAGCGTTATCCTGTTGGAAAGCACCCCCTGCAATGCTGTTCGTAGATGGCAGCACAGCATGTAGAACCACCAGAGTGCCGTACGAACTTGTAGTCAGTGTGCTTGGGATAACAAGAGTGCTCCAGCTGTCACTCGAAATCGCCCGCCAGACCATAATTCCAGGTGTAGGTACAGTGTGTCTAGCACTTAGACAAGGTTGATTGCAAGCCTTCTTTCTAACCAACACACGGCCATGACTGGCACCGGGCGTAACCAGAATTCATCAGAAAACGCAAGAGACCTTCACCTCGCGCTCCAATGACCATTCGCTTGACACCACTGAATTTGCAAATGACGGTGAATTTGGGATCAGTGGAATGCACGCTACAGGGCGTCTGGCTCGGGATTGTCCTAGAAGTAACCGATTTGTAACAGTTCGTTATGTCACTGTGATACCAACTGCTGCTCAAATTGCTGCTGCAGACGCTGTACGATGCGATTCGGTAGAGTCACGTGGCCTTCCGGAGCCTAGTCTTCTTGCAACCGTACATTCACGTGACCATTGCCGCCAGCAATATGTGCAGTGACTACATTCCTGCGGAGTCTATCTCCAGTAACGCAGAAGGAACATCCAGCTTCTCGTAGCACTAATACACCAGCCCGTTCAACTGAAGTGTTGATAATGGCGTCTTTGTTGCCCTAAAGGCATTCTTGGCTGACATCCACTCATCACGTCCAGTCTCAAAGGTAACTAACGCTCACGGTTATTTAAAGCAAATCTGATTCGCATCTCGATATTGGCGCTACAAGCGCCACACTTGCGCAACTAGCTAGAAATCTGAATGGACATCATCTTTCAGGTGTAGAAACACGCCTGCCAACTTTCGCTTGTGTCAAACAACTCCTTCTCGGTGTTGCGATTTCTTTTTCCGTCAGTGTATAACTAACTGCGATGCTGCTGCAGATATAGCATCTACATCTACATCATCTACATCATACTCTGCAAGCCACCTAATGGTGTGTGGTGGAGAGTACCACTATCTGATCCCTCCAACTCTGTTTCACTAGCGAATAGCGCGTGAGATGAATGATTGTCGGTAAGCCTCTGGTTGCCTATAATTTCTCGAATTTTCTCCTCATGGCCAGTACGCGAGATGTATATGGGGGGAAGTAATACGTTGTCCGACTCCCCCTGAAAAGTGCTGTCCCGAAATTTCAATAGTAACTCTGTGGGTGAAGCAGAACGCCTCTCTTGTAACGTCTGCCAGTGGAGCTTGGTTAGCCTCTCCGTAACGCACTCTCGCGAGCTACACGATCGCGTGACGAAACGCGCCGCTCTTCGTTGGATCTTCTCTAACTCCTCTATCGCTCCTACCTGATAGGGATCCCCGATAGATGCACAATACTCAAGAATCGGGTGGACAAGCGCCTTATAAGCCACTTCTTTCGTGGATGAGTTACATTTCGTTAAGATTCTTCCGATGAATCTGAGTCTGGTGTCTGTTTTTCTCGCTATCTGTTTTATACGATCATTCCATTTAAGGTCGCTCTGGATAGTTACGCCTAGCTATTTTACGGCAGACGTTCTCTCTAACTGTTTGTCATCAATATTGTAGCTGTACAGTTCTGGATTTCTTTTCATTTTACAATGATCTCCTAGATCAACAGTTCCGAATGCATAATTTCGAGGTTGTATTGGCGTCAAAACAAGATTAATAACGTAACTTCCTTGCACATTAAAACAATGTGCCGTATCAAGAGTGGCGCTTGGGAACTCTGCCTTTTGCGGGCAAGTGCTCTACCGACAATTTTGTTACAGTCTCTTCGTCGGTTATTATCACTGGTTCTGTGCGGATTTTGTATGACATCTTTTAAATTCCATACAGGACAACTTCAGTTAGACTTTTTTTTTACTGCAGAGGACGGTCAGCTACCTAATCAAGCGCGCTGAGTTACCATGCCAGCAACTGAACGATTCAGGACATCCCCTCAAAGCTTTACTTCCGCCAGTACCCAGCACACAGTTTTAATCTGCCAGGATGTTTCAAAGCAGCCTACACTCCGCTGCAGAGTGAAAACTCATTCCGGCAAATTAATACTGCTGAGAAGTGCGAACAACGTAAACAACGTGAAATCGAAGCCTGTTACTCCACGCGGTATCATTACCCTTTCAGAAAAACAGTGCATGTGCATTTTGTACGAGGGAGCACCGCCGCATTTTCTACATCTTCTACGGCAATAGCTTAATGAGCGATCGATCGGTCGAGGAGATCCTGTGGCATACCTTATCTGTTCATATGACATGGACACCTTTGATTTCTGGCTGTGGGGACATTTGGAGGCACTGGTGTATTTCACACTTTTCGACAGATGCACGTAACCAAATCCGAGGAAAGCCAAATGTGCTTTGCAATAGTTCGTGATTCTTTGAGCAGTGGCTGAAGAACTGGTAACCACATTGTAGTGTCAACAGACAGATGGTACCATTGGATAGACCGCCGGCGAATATCTCAACATGCACTTGCTTTCGGATGTGTATTTATAGCACCTCTGTTTTTGTAGTTTTGACGAGGACTGTTTCCTGAAATAATATGTGACACTAAAAATGGAAAATTGCAAAAAAATGAAAAATACATCAATACCTCGCTAGTCGAGGAGGGACTCGCAGACGCTCACTGGGACCCTACTGGCAAAATCAAAAGAGAATTTATACTGCAAGCGGCCAACAGTATTCTGACAGAGGAGCTGTCACCGTTCTACTGGGTCTCCAACACGCTTACCAACAAGTGAAAACGTGTATGATCGTAATCCAGGTTAGAACTTAAGTCTCGTGAAGCTTATGTACAGCGGAAGAAGTAATCATCCATTTGAGTAAGACGTCCAATAACTTATTCTTATTCCACAACTATAAGCTCCAGATCTGCATAGGCTCCATAAAATCACATTGTGGCATTAAGGGAAACGAAATACTAGGTGTAATGGCCAATGGAGCCACTCACAATGGAGAATTCATTCATTGTATATTCCCAGCTAACGATTTCGTACGAAGAATTAAAGCTTCAGCGAAGGAAGTGTGGAAGAAAGAACTGCAGGACTCCTTCACAAGTAACAGAAGAGCTTACACAAAAATATATATTTCGCTACCAGCGCGTAGTTTGTATGCCAATAGCAGTCTATTGGCTTTCGATTAGAATGCATACAGCCATCTCAGTAGTGGAAAGACGATACGACAGTGTGGTTGAGGCGACTTCGTGTCAGTAATGACGATACTAATGCAAGGACATCACAATATACAGCACCCGAGTGGAGAAAATCTCTGACCCACCTGGGAATCGGACCCGGGCCTTTCTGTTAGCAATATGCCTCGCTAACCCTGCAGCTGCCGAGGCGGACACTCAAGAATCATGAGAACCACAATCGCACGCCAAAGCCTCAGTCACGCCTACACCAGAAAGCATTTGCCTTGCACAGATGTTAATCCGTCTCCACTACGCACACTAACCACATATTCTTCGGTTGCATTACTCGGCGTAGTTTCACAAATGCTCTGAGGCCTGCTAAACCTAAACCGTCCCTTGTTGATTTCAACATTATCGGGAAGGAACTATAAGGTACGCAGACTCTTAACGCATATTTCCTATCCAATTGACCCCGTCCTATAATACGAAGCTGCTAGTGAAGCATATAAAGTGCTGGGCGAATTTGTTACCAAGTTGTAAACACGGACTAAAGGAGCACCGACCCACATTCCATGTGGACGGATAAAGTAATAAAACATACAACGAGCATCGAGAGAGAGCAAAGACAATGAAGATAAAAGTTGTCCGCTTACCTGAAGTGAAAGGCATCAGCGACCGCGTCGGCTAGGTTTTGCGTCGTAGACAAATTAAGCGGATTTTCCACATACAAGATCTGTTGAAGGCCACAGTGCATTGTACACAAGCTCCTCCTGCAGCAGTCGTTAACAAACTTCATTGCGAACACAGCGACGTCTATGTTAACGAATTTGGCAAACCGATTAGCACAGCGCGTTGGAGTAAGGATGGTGCGTGTAGCTCGGATAATGCAGTAAAACAAACAGGAGACTAACTCAACTTGGACTGTGGTTGGCTTCTTAATTTTCTAGGCACTCGCGCACCTGCTCGGTAGCCATGGATGTAGCAGCTGAAAATAAGGAAGACTATTGAGATAATTGTAACCCCACAACAGCATGAACAGAGAAGTTGGTAACAAGCCGCCGACGGTCTGGCTGTTAGCGATTCCAGTCCAACGGGCCGCGTGTATTCGCCAGCCAGCAGCCCTCCAAGACCCTGTATAAACAAGCCGCCACCGAGAACTGCTGTGCGGCAACGATGCCTTACTGCAGGAAAACGCGACAACTGGATACAAGCTGCCCATTCGCTGTTGCCTGCCAATCATTTGCTCAATTAACACAGGCAATAACCTTCAGCATAACGATTTCTCCAGTGGTATTGTAACTTCCGGCTGACTAATGAGCTCCAGCCCACTGACTTCCGCTGTCTCGTAACAAACGAAACGAGACGGAATATAGAGGAGACCATCATCAGAACACAGAAATTTCATTGGCACGAAGAGCGTGACGAATATGTAAGCTAGTTATTCGTCCACCTAAGGGTGGTATTGCGGAGAGCTGAATTTGCTTGTTTGGCAGGGTGCGACTCTATAATAATTTACAGTCAAAACAAATCTGAATACATTTGCGATATCAAAAAAATGAGGCAAATTCAATGATATGACAATATTTTTAACATATTTAAAAGTACGAAAGTTAATATTTCACAGTGAATAAACATTTTCACAGTGAACTTCTGAATTTAGAATTTCTAAACGCAACAAGCGATTTCAAACGCTACCTCAGACGACAGAATTGCTGTCATCACCCATCTATATCTATTTTACTTACTGGCTTACATATCAGCATAATAATATCGGCGAATATAATAGACCTTCAATAATAAAAAAAATAAAAAAATACATGCCCGACTAGCGCTCAAATCCGGATCGCAGTCTTTCGCGATAGTGCGCTATCAACTGCGCAATCTATGTGTAGTATTTAGGAAAAACAAGTGACAAGCTAAAGCTTTAAGCTGGCCCGTGCGGTGAAAACCGATAGTACAATTAGTAACGCTCTGTCCGTGAAAGACTCGTGTCTGGAACAGAGCTTCAACAATCACACATGCTCATTGCAGCACATATCTACTCCGCTACTCAATAGAATAATGTCATCTGTTCCCATCTCGTTCTTCATAGTTTCGGAGAGATGCTTGGTAAGTGATTTCGCGGTAGTGTCTTCCAGTGGGTAAGAGAGTGAGATAAGAATTTCGGAGAAATTTGTACATTCACGACTTCCTAGATATTCAGTGGAACAACTTTAGCCCCGAGCACGTTTCGTACACCAAGAGACATTCACACCCAATGAAGAAAACGTAGTACAGAAACTAACGGAGGAGAAACGTTTTGTGTATGAGCAGGTGCAATTCACACCTTTCTGCAAGACCACCTTACAGTGAGTTCAGTGATCACTCAGCGAGAATCATTGTAGATGGCCGTGGAAATTAAAGATTTGATTCAGGGTATTTGGGAAATAACAGTAGTAGGTAGTTTAGCGTGCTGGTAAACTAAATATCTACTATCGGTAATGCATGCATGATCTGTCCCATCATCACTTAAAGGAACCAAAATGTTCCTGAGTACACCACGGATGTGTAGGAATAGGCTTGTGTCTCCTCAAGTGCACTAAAATGCGCTCTCTTACCACGGCTCCTCTAGTGCAAATCCTTCATAGACACGTTTACCAATTCCGATCCCACTGTCATTGGTCTAAATGGTAATTAAACCATTATTTCATCTTTGTTTGTGGCGATTCCACGCTCAACTTTCTCCCGGAATTGGCGAACTACGCCTTTTGTCCTCAGCGGAATGCCACCTTTCTGCAGAAAATCAGTTTCTCTGAAGTGACTAGCAACGTTTCTCGGAAGCGCTTCACTTCAGTTTTCATCTTTTTCGTTCTTAGAACAGGTGATGGTAGCTTGAAGTGGCCCAGGAATCTCGGTCCTTCCGGAACCTCAATGTTCACCACACGGCTCCATCACAGCCACATCATGGACGATGACTTTCATAGTCTCAGAAGACTTGTGACATTATTAGAATATGCTCTTTAACTAGCACATTCTTCTAGATTTTCCTATAGATCACTCAGGAGATCAGATGCTTTCTATCTGCTACGTCCATCTGGGTTTGAAGTACCGAACTGTATGGAAATGGTAGCTGGCCAATGTGGCCGAGCGGTTCTAGGCGCTTCAGTTTGAAACCGCGCGACCACCACGGCCGCAGGTTCGAATCCTGCCTCGGACATTGATGTGTGTGATGTCCTTAGGTTAGTTAGGTTTCAGTACTTCTAAGTGCTAGGGGACTGATGACCTCAGATGTTAAGTCTCATAGTGCTCAGAGCCATTTGAATTTTGGAAATGGTACATGAGTCATGATAAACTCTAGGAAATGAACAAACAGGCAGCATTTACAGTGCGATTCTACAGGAGATTGTTGAAACTAAGCGTACAGATAAATTACTATGTCAAGAGGCAACAGCGAAAAAAGAGAGTCGTGGAAACCTCTTTCCCGATGAATGGCCGGTTAAGAGGTAGGAAGATTACTGTTTCACGACGCATCGACTAGCCCAGTTGTATAAGGAAAGGCAGGAAACTGGCTGCTTCTCTTCATATGTACGACCCTGACATTCAAGAGAATTTAGTATGATATAGAATTATGAGGGGGGGCACAGCGGATTGGTTTGCTATTCTGGAGAAGCAGGGTTCAAACTCCAGTCACGTTTTCTACAGATTCCGTAAATACGTTAGGAGACTGACCGACACCGACGGTCACAATTTTTTTTTTAACGAGAACACAGCCAGTTCCGTGCCGTATCTATGTCCTGCGGTGATAGCTCTTCGTTTCTAATGACCTTGACGTCGACGGTATACCGAAATCCTAACCGTGGACTTTCCCTGTTATGACACGTGACGTGCATAACTACCTAAGGTTAGCTATTTCCTACTCTCCTTGACTTCAACTCAATTAACCACAATATTACTGGCGAGAGTTGCTCTTCCATTTTTTTTCACGAGGATGAATACAAACGACTCAAATAAAAAAAAACAAAAAAAAAGAACAGGAAGTGTGCAGCAATGATAAGAAACTGAACCGCAGACATCCGCACTAATAGCTAGTCACAACTAGAAAAGAGGAAGCTCTATAGACAAAAAAAATAGAGAGAGAGAGAGAGAGAGAGAGAGGAGACAGAGAGAGAGAGAGAGAGAGAGAGAGAGACTAGGAAATTGTGGTATAAACTAATAAGTTCATTGGTTCCACCGAGAATCCAGCCAGGGGCAAATGCAGCGATGGTCACAAGTCAAAAGGTATGTTAACTGGTAGGTAATATCTTTAGAACAAAATGAATGTATCCAGAATAAATATTCACTCTGCAGTATGCGTTGATTTGAAACTTTCTCGCAGATTAAAACTTCGTGCCATGCCGGGTCTCCAACCTGGGACCTTTGCCCTTCGTGGGTAGGTGCTCTACCGAATGAGCTATCCAAACAGGACTCATAACTCACCTTCACACTTTTGATTGCACCAGTACTTCTTCCTACCTTACGTGCTCTGAATAAGTTATGCTACGTACCTTGCTGGAGTACTTGTCTTTGAAAGGCAAAGTTATCATCTTCGAGTCCGGTCCAGCACCCAGTTTTGATCGTACAGGAAGTTTCAAAATGAATGTACTTACTGTTTTCTCGAATGATCGTTCAGGTCACATTATTTAAGTTTATGTGTGACCTGAGAGCAAATGACAGGGCAGCATGAACGGCTGAAATGTGTTTCAGCACATTTTTACGCCATGATGAAAATTGCTGCAACACCGCAAGTGCAGGTACGTTTATGATACCTTTGTATTAGACCGAGATTGACAAAGAACTTAAAGGTAACTATGCAAGTAGGCTGTGCAGATGGGTACAGGAATAGTGACGTAACAAGATGTACAAGAAAGTTAAATGCAGGAAGAGTTCTCGAGCAGGGATGCACCAGAATAATAAAATATATGTAGCATTAACATTTTGCGGTTCGCATTCTGAGAGGATTGCTCACAATTTCAAGACAGCTAATATCAGTCTAGGTTTTCAAAACAGAGGCCGCCTGGAAAATAGGTTGTACCACAAAAGTGAAAAAAATTGCGGCAAATATAGTGACTGAGGAGAGTATAGAATAGATCGCAACGATTGTGAAAAAAATTTATGTAGGACAAAGCGGGAGGAAGTTAATGAGGTATTGGTGGTAAGTTCCTATAGGACCAAACGGCTGAGGTCATCGGTCCCTAGGCTTACACATTACTTAATCTAACTTAAACTTACTTCGCTAAGGACAACACACACACGCGCACACACACACACACACACACACACACACACACACACACACACCATCGAAAATGGCGCAGTGGTATTCTCATGTCCCTGCAGTGTGCGGCTGAGAATTGTCATGAAGAAGGAAATGCATGTTACTGACGTTATGTGGGGTTGCGGGGTTGCATGAAATCAGGCGAAAACTCTAAGCGGGTACCTTTATTTAGCGGGAGGCACTGTTGTTCTAGGCATATTTACATGATCACTGTGTGCTCGGAACTGAAAAGATCGATGTGATGCGATCGACAGGCATGCTGGTGATACTGACCACCACATCTGTGCAAAGCTTCATCGGATTTTCACTGTGGTTTCCATTTCGCGACCAGTCGGACCTTACTTTACGAGTAACCCTCCTATGTCGCCGTCAACCAAGCCATAGAGAGAAGGCGTTATTTAAAACGGTGCAGGAACGATGGGTGGGTCTCGATCGACTTGTGGCTTCAAGTTGATACCTGTAGCAAGAAGCATGGCCTCCGGACTGCCCTCGTCATTGGCGACTTACAAGAATGGAACAACTAATTTTGATCCACACATTATAACGATTACAGAATAAGAATTTTTAGCTTATTTTTGACATACGGCTATCTTAGGAAAGACAGCAGTCAAGAAGACTGAGCACTTAGTTGCTATCAAAACTGCCAATTTATAAGTCTACTTGCTGACTGTATTTTTTTATCGTCATTCTTTTCGTTTCCCGTCGTTCTTTAGTTACCTTAAAATTCATGGAGGTGTGTTCCGTCTCTGCGTCTAAATGAAAGGCATTTGTTACAATGTTACGTTTTCTCTTGTTTTTCAGGTTAGAAAGAACTTTCGCAGCACAATTTTCGTGACGTCAAATTATCGTTTGGTGTTATTTACGATTTCTAATGTTGTTAATTCATATGTGTCATCTTGGAGATGTATTTACTCCTCTCCATACTCTATATGGACAAATTTCCGCTTTTTATTGCGGCCACATTTATTTCAAGATCCTTCTAGAACCACTGGGGTCAATATGACCCCATAAGCGCAGTGGAAATAAATGTGTTCCTTGTTTTCAAAACTGCTATTTACAAAATACACTATTTTCTCTCTCTGATTCAACTGAACCCATTGAGTTTTCATTCCTTTTGATATTTACTGCACATAAAAGTGTGTTCATGGTTTTTGCGCTGATTGCCTCTGGATTCAATATGGTCGCAACTGAAACTGTCTGTTCTTGAACGTAACGTTTATGAAAAGAGAATGATGAACGTTATGTTGAACAGATGTTATAAGAAATACCTGCAGCAATGAAAATATTATTTCCTGCTTATATTTGTACCAGTTGTTAGGGTTTCTTGCATCAGCTGTTGTTGTACACTTCCTAGTGCCAGTGGACTCAATAATATCCCGTAAGCACATTGGAAAATCAAATGTCCCTTGTTTTTAATTCTATTTTTTTTTTCAAAATATATGACTTGCTGTCTGTTAGTAAGTCGAATGCAATGACGTTTTGTTTCTGTTTTATATTTACACCACATTAAATTTTACCCCTGTCTTTTTTTGTTTTTTTTTTGTTTTGCACTAACTACCCCAGTCTAAATTCCTTTTTGTTTCTTGTCGTAATATTTATGAAAATATAATCATTACTGTCACATTGAACAGCGGTAATGAATGTTTCTATGTTAGTTCATTAATATATTGCGGACATATCCAGTGTAAAACACTTGAGGTCTATATGACCCCCAGCGGTACAGTTCAAAAAAATGGCTCTGAGCACTATGGGACTTAACATCTGAGGTCATCAGTCCCCTAGAACTTATAACTACTTAAACCTAACTAACCTATGGACATCACACACATCCATGTCCGAGGGAGGATTCGAACCTGCGACCGTAGCAGTCACGCGGTTCCGGACTGTAGCGCCTAGAACCGCTCGGCCACGACGGCCGGCAGCGGTACAGTGAGACAGAAATATCATGGTAGTAGAAGGGTTAAGTACTTTCAACGTTATTCTCACAAAAAAACTGAGTGTAACTAATGATTAACACACGAACGAAAATACGGATGTGACTATTTGTATTCCAGATAGATAGTCCGGCTCTTAGGGCAAAATGTCAGAATCATAATCATCATAATCTACATCAAGGAGAGCGCCTTTTGGTCCGTCCCGTCTCGTTCAAAACTCATCAGCCCGCCTCTTCATTCGTCTTCCTAAGCATCTTTTGCCGCTTGGTTTGTATTGTTTTATGGCTTTGGTGATTCTTGCATCTAGCATGCGGTCTATATTTTCTTTCCATCTTAACTTATATCGCTGTATTATGTGAATTATGTTTGACATATTCAGTTAATCTCCCATGTCGTCATTTATCTTCTTAGCCAACAAAGTACATCCAGCCAAGTATCTAACGAAATTCATTTCCCATGCTTCTGTTCTTTTTTCATATCTCTTCTTACGCCTTGAGTTTTCGCATCATAGAGCAGTGCTGGTATAGCCATAACCTTATAGAACTTTGATACACTGTCTCTGTTGACTTTCTTTCCTAATTTCCCGCGTAGAGGGGCAGGGAGGGGAGGGAGGGAGACGGGGCGGCGGCTCCTAACCGTCGGGAAGTCAGCCGTTCTAGAGGAAACAACCTCGATGAAAATCAGGGAAGGCACCCTACAAAACCTAAGGAGATGGGTCCCTAGCTGTAGTGAAAGCGCTGTCCGGGGTGGCCGAGCGGTTCTAGGGGTTACAGTTTGGAACCGTGAGACCGCTACGGTCGCAGGTTCGAATCCTGCCTCGGGCATGGATGTGTGTGATGTCCTTAGGTTAGTTAAGTTTAAGGAGTTCTAAGTTATAGGGGACTGATGACCTCAGAAGTTAAGTCCCATAGTACTCAGAGCCATTTGAACCATTTTTTTCTCTTTTTTTTTTAGTGAAAGCAACCATCTACGGGAGACAACCTGAAAAGAAAAACAGATGTGCTGGCATACCAGATGGTGGCAATCCGACCACCTAGCCACCCTGGCCACAGGCCGGTATCGCACAACGAGGGAATCATAACATTACTCAGAAGCTCTAGAAAAAAAAGCAAGCCGGACGGATAAATCCAAGAAAACCTTGGTATACAACAGGAACAACCGATATGGTATAGAAAATGTATTCAGATTGGCTGCTTGGAAAAGGCAAAGAAGTAGAACTAGGGCAAAATGCTCGGCTATATAAACAAAGTCCGGCTCTTCTATTTTCGGACCTGGCAATCTGATATCTGGACAAGTTCCGAGAAAGGAAGAAAGGTACCATCGACGACTAGGTTATTAGAGACACGGGACTGGTTTCAGTATTGGGTGACAGATATGTTCTCGATTTTCTGGCGCCGCTTCCCACATCGGGCTGCTGACAGATGGGCGGGGCGATCGGAGGTCGCGACCACAACGAGCGCCGTGCGGCACCTTGAGTCCGCGGCGTATCCGGACGCCGTGAGTCACGCGCCGCGAGTTCCGGCCAACAGCTGCAGTGCGGCCGCGTAATTTGGCTGCCGCGGCGGGCCATAAATTGGCGAGATGACGGCTCAGCCTCCGGTGCTCCAGATAGCCGCCGCAGTTCCAGCTCCAGCTCCGGCCTAATGGATGCCCCGCACTCTGCCCGGTAATGCCAGCGTTCGCTCTCCGTCCCCGCTTAATGGCGTGCCGTCTGCACTGTACGCCGTCGCGGACTTTCACCTGCTCGCCACTGCTACCGCTGATCGCACTACAACGAAAGGAAGACACGAGAGTGGAACGTCAGACAGTGACGCGTCTTTTATTGTGAGACGTTGAGGGATGGAGGCGATGTAATACGCACGATGGCTTGGAAAGTCATACACGAAGGCAACGCTCTAGGAAGGTAGTGCCCGATCTCTGGTTAAATGATTCTGAGAAAGGAGTTGAACGGCAGTGTGAGCTGCCAGAGGCCCTATTCAGCTATCCAGCTGAAATAATCTCTTTTTCCAGCGTACTGGCACCTCTCCTTCAAACTGTGTCTGTTGTTTGCGAAATACGGATCACTGTGATAAATTTGCTAGTGCTATTTTGTCTAAAACTGACATGGTGAGACCGTGGCTGTGTACAGTTAATGTAGGTTAATTCTTACAAACAAGAAAACAGCAACCAGCCACTATTAATACTGCTATTTATTTAGGTAAGTAGCGCCGTTACCGGTTTCGAACTGGCAAGTTCATCATCAGACGGCTGTTCACATGATTTTCAAGATACACTTTACATTATGGTCCGTTTTCGTTTTTATTATTCCACTGTGGCGAAGATTTATATATATATATATATATATATATATATATATATATATATATATATATATATATTTATTGTGATGTCTCTGAGAGAGAACGTCTCTGACACTGTTGTGTTTGTAAATCTGCAATCTCTGTGATAACTTCACATGTGGCAAATTCTTTTTGGTGTGTGTGTGTGGGAGGGGGGGGGGTGCTTTGCACAATATCGTGATGTACAAGTTACGTAAATGCTGGATATATTTAGGAATATGCGAAAAATAAAATCTTGCAACTTCGCAACAAAATCGCGCTGAATTTTCGACGTAAGTATAATAATCACTTAACCTCACATATTTATTTACGCTGTATTTCATCGTTTGGAGGTTAGTTATTTTCACATAGGGCGCTTCTAACACTGTAATTCTACCGTAGGGCAACAACACACCAAAAATACTTCGCCACAGTGGAATAATAAAAATCGAAAACGGACCATAATGTAAAGTGTATCTTGAAAATCATGTGAACAGCCGTCTGATGATGAACTTGCCAGTTCGAAACCGGTAACGGCGCTATTTACCTAAATAAGTAGCAGTATTAATAGTGGCTGGTTGCTGTTTTCTTCTTTGTAAGAATAACCTACATTAAATTTGCTAGTTAATCACCATTTTATATACTGGATTCTACGGATACCATCAAGTGAGTATTCTAAATACTAATTCTCATCTAAGAGCCGAATCACCATCAGGACGCACTAGAATGCTCTGCCGGAAAAAAAAATATATAGGACACCTGCAAAGACGACGTCTGTTTTCATCGGATGACGGCGGATAATATATAAACTGATAATGGGTTCAACGTCGTCTGGCAACAAATAGCGTAGTAGCAAAGCAACCAAAGCGCCATCTGTGTCTACCCTTACTAGGGAATAATGACATACAGAAGGCACAGTGTGCCACAGACGTGTGAAGCAAGCAGGCAACCATGACATGGATAAGTACTCGTACTTCGTACAGACAAACGTGTGAGTTTGACAGGGGTCAAATTGTGACCTTCAGAGTGGCAAGACGGTCTTTTCGGGCAATTGCCGCACAAGGGGGACGTGCTGCTTCAGTTGTGCAGTGATGACGGTACAATAGTCACGTGAGCATTCTCACACCCGTGGATGATGTCCTGGTCGTTCGCGCAGCACAGGCGGCTGCCAGGATCGTCGTATTGTATGGACAGTGCTGGCAGATCGTACAGCTAGACAGTGCCGATTAGAGGGCACGTGAGCCCAGACGTGTTTAACCCGAACTGTTGCAAGCCGATTATTAGCGGAGGGACTACGGGCACGCGTATCTCTAGCCGTTCTTCCAATCACGCCACAGCATCGACGTGTATAGCTTGGTTCAAATGGCTCTGAGCACTATGGCACTTAACATCTTAGATCATCAGTCCCCTAGAACTTAGAACTACTTAAACCTAACTAACCTAAGGACATCACACACATCCATGCCCGAGGCAGGATTCGAACCTGCGACCGTAGCAGTCCCGCGGTTCCGGACTGCAGCGCCTAGAACCGCACGGCCACCGCGGCCGGCGACGTGTATAGCTTGAATGGTGCCGTCAGAGGATCACGTGAAAATGGAATGGCGTGCCGTGGTCTTCAGCGATGAAAGCAGATTTTGCGTGCATGCAAGTGTTGATTGTTTCAGCGCACAACGTAAACCTGGTGAGTGTTGTCCCGTAGAGTGTATTGCTCCGAGACACACTGGTTCCAGCCGAGGCCTTACCGTGTGTGGTGCGATAAACTACAACTCTCGTTCATCTTTGGTGTTTCTGGAGGGGACCTAACCGGCGCTCTGTAGCTAGGTTCGTTCCTTTGCTGTTCTTGCAACAGGAGGATGATGTGTTGTTCCAACAGAGTAATGCTCGCCCACACTCTGCCTGTGAAATTTACTGTGCTCTGCAAGACGTACAGCAATTTCCCTGGCCAGCACGATCTACGGATTTTTTCCAGTCGAGCACATGTGGGATATGATGGGACGAGATGTGATTGGATTGTTTGGGGGAGGAGACCAGACAGCGAGGTCACCGGTCTCATCGGATTAGGGAAGGACGGGGAAGGAAGTCGGCCGTGCCCTTTCAAAGGAACCATCCCGGTATTTGCCTGGAGCGATTTAGGGAAATCACGGAAAACCTAAATCAATATGGCCGGACGCGGGATTGAACCGTCGTCCTTCCGAATGCGAGTCCAGTATGCTAACCACTGCGCCACCTCGCTCCGTGTAGGAGAAGTGACTCCTACGACTCGTCAGCCAATAACTCTTACAGAACTACGTGAAGAGGTCGGGCAGACGTAGCATACAGTATCCCAGGACAGTATTCGCCATCTGTACCATCGACTGGATACCAGTCAGGGCCTGCATTGACGTACTAATTTCGGTGTTTCAGCAGAGGGTCGAAACCTGTTACATCAGAACCGCTTGTGCTACTGATCTATAAATGTAATAAATCGTAAGTGAATTGGAAACCTATAAAAGGGTGTATCAATTTTTTTCCCCGGCAGTTTATTTGACATTTCTGGTGCTTGGCGCTCCGCAGCTTCCATATACTTGATAAAGACATTCTTTATAAAACTACACCATTGGAAATGAGCGTTTGGCGTCATTGGCCGGAAGGCCCCTTGCGGGGCAGGTCCGGCCGCCTTGGTGCAGGTCTTATTACATTCGACGCCACATTGGGCGACCTGCGCGCCGGATGGGGATGAAATGATGATGAAGACAACACGACACCCAGTCCCTGAGCGGGGAAAATTTCCGACCCAGCCGGGAGTCGAACCCGAGCCCGTAGGACGGCAATCCGTCACGTTGACCACTCGGCAATCGGAGCGGACACAACGCCATTAAGCTGCGTATGTGTTACCAGTGATCGTGACTAGCACATAATCGTACATCTTTACATTGGCATTAATAATATACAAGCTGGCATCACGCGCTCTGTTTAGCAACTTTCACGCTACCGGTTGCTATGTAGTACACTTTATATCAATTTGGATCTAATTTGGGATCTTGATAACGACCTGGTCCCGAACAACGGTCGGATAGCGAATAACAAATAATACCTGCGCCGCAGTACTACGATATGCAGTTTGTTCTTTAGGAGTTGCTCGTTCGCCGAAGAAAATGAATTCTACAACCATCTGAATTCCAACTAACTACATCTGAATCGAGCAGCATGACCTGAGGATAGATGCTGCCGTTGAATCATTTTGGCTTCCAGAATGACGAGATCTCCCAGGAAATGGCACGATGACATTGCCCCATACCATAAAGTTCCATCCTTCGGCCTGAACCTTTCCGACGATTGTTGCTGGATGTTTTGCTTTCAGACGTATCACGTCATACACGCCAAGAGCCATCGTTCCGATGGAGCATACAACATGATTGATCTCCCTGACAAAAAATGTGAACTACATAAAAGGGGAGGAGGAAAAAAAATGAAACTTCCCTATCTGAAAGGTATGCGACGTTATTTCAGTGATTACAAAATTGAGTCAAATTTATAAAGAATTTGGTGGTATGTCGTTGCACCACCTCTATCTTGGATGTGAACGCTGATTTTGTTCGGTAACGGGTCATAAAGACGTTGTATCCTCTCCTGAGGCCAACTGACCCAAAGTTGTTGTAACTGTTCTTTGATATACTGTATACGGACACAGTGACGGAGTCGATATCGACTAACACATGTTCTATCGCATTATCGTGGCAGACGTGGGGATCTTGCTGGCCACGGGAGTTCCTCAGCACCACGCAGGCAGTTCGTAAGGACACGTGTTATGTGTGTGGACAAGCATTGTCCTGTTGAAAAATGGTACCACGATGCAGTCGCATGAGAGGTAATAGTACATGAGGTACGACAAAGGGTGTCAGTGAAGTACCATTCTGACGTCAGATATTCCTCAATTACGACCAGTAGTGACGTGGAGTCATACCTGATGGCAACCCACACCACGACGCCAGGAATAACACTAACGTGCCTCTCCAAAACATTGGAAGAGTGTGATCTGTCCATAGGTCGCCGGCATACACGTCCACGATGGTCATCTCGGATAGAGCAGACCCGCGATTCATCGCAGAACACGACGGGACTCCATTCAGCAGCTAAGCGGTCACAGCACCACTCCAAACGCACCCATTTGTGTTGCGGTGTTAACGGTAGCCTACGTACGGGAAGATAATTCCTTATTCCGGATGCAGCTAGTCTCCGTCCAGTGATGCGGGATGTCAGAGAATGTTGTAGGCAGTCCATCTCTCGTTCTCGGATGACAGGCACAGATAAGAAGGAGCTTCTATGACCTTGACAGGAACGTTTGCGTCCTCTATTCCTGCCCTCATGCAACTAGGGTTGCCATATCTAGCTGGAATCTCTTCGGGACAGTCTGAGATGAGGATGTAAAAATGAGGTACAAAATTTATTTAATATAATCACTTTTATTTAGAACACAATTACATGGAATTTGTTGCGGTAGAAGTAGTTGGTACGGTATACCACATTTTTCGGAAGATTTCACCTTATTCAGCAAGTCTTCTTTCCCTTTTACGTATTTACAAAACTCCGCGCAAGTTAGCTTGTCGTTAAACTGGCACTGTAAGACTGATTCCATAGTCCCTGGCAGCAGTCGATTGCTATTACCAGTCCACTGGACCGACATTACCTAATGGAATTTACAGTTGTCTTCAAGTGTCTAGACAAAACTTTGCATTTCTGTTCGATGTTTCTTTATTCAGCGAAAAAAAAACTTCAGCAGCTTCTGTTGGATTCCGTAATTTTCAGTAGAGGATTGAACAACTACACGAAACATCTTTACAGCCTTGTGGCTCGATGCCTGTGCCGTAAAATGAAACTTCTTGCAATTGTTTTATTCGTTCAGACACGGAGCGTGGTGCGAGAATATTTTTAACAATCCCTGTAACTTTGGTTCTGGTTGTACATGCTTTGCGGCGACTTTGGAGTCAGGCTACCTTTTGGCATTCAGTTTTACCGTACAGTCAAGAGAACTAAAGGATTGATGATGCTTCATAACTTTATAAGCTGTTGTTAGATCTGCAGCAGCTACGAGCGATTCTTCCAGGGATTCTTCTTTAATCATGAATGTATAAACAGGCCTTGATCTCGATACTACCGCGAATCTATTTGTATGATTCTCCGTAGAAATGTGATGCCTCAATCTGCCTTAACTCCGTCAGTTACTCAGGTAAACAGCCGCAAATCTCACACAACGCTTCCTGATCCGTACGCTCTTTCTTGACAAAAGACCACCTTTTGTTTAATGGTTTAAATGGCTCTAAGCACCATGGGACCGGAGGTCATCAGTCCCCTAGAACTTAGAACTACTTAAACCTAACTAACCTAAAGACAACACACACATCCATGCCCGAGGCAGGATTCGAACGTGCGACCGTAGCGGTCGCGCGGTTCCAGACTGAAGCGCCTAGAGCTGCTCGGCGACACCGGCCGGCTTTTGTTTAATCATGAGGAAAGTGACAATTTCTCTTCCCATCCTTAGGCATTTTCATAAGCTATGAGATAAGTTTATTACACGGTAAACGGTCGACAATAACAGTTTAGTCATCAAGTACACGTCACTATACACTTCATGCCCTATATCCAGCAGTAAACACTTCAAACAATTTCCACTCGCTATTCGAATTAATTTTGGAAAGAATCGTTTTATCAGATCGCTATTCAAATGAGAACTGCCGATTCTTCCGCTTGGTGCTGCTTAAATAGTTCCAGCCCCGTACTGCTAGAGAAGTCTGGTGTTCTCTGGAATGACTGCACTAGCTCTAGAAGGTCGATGCAGGATACGCAACATGCAACGCCATCCGTGAGAGGACCTTGTCAACATAATCTTGACATGAATAAAACTAACTGACATTGCATTTACATGTTGCGGTAATAGACGGCGTTGCTTCAGTGCTTGAGCCAAGCTCGTAACAGTATTTTGCAAAATCGGGACAAAATTGGGTCTTGTCGGGATGCAGGGACAAGAAGGTCCATAACGGTGACGTTCCCGATGTATCGGGACGGATGGAAACCCTGAATGCAACCCAACTTCGAGCCACTGTCACATCCGAAGCCCCCACAAATCTGGATATTACACGGTTCGACATAGGCGATATCTCCATGTTCTTCACACTAATCACTCAACATTTACACTGCTCACGCCCTTTACGTGCCCTACCGTGCTTGATAACAACACTAAAGGCGAACGACACCAGTATACTCTCGTGGACGTTCTACCCCTCACAGAGAACTGAAATTCTAACCATTTACATGCCCGCCGATGGTGTGAATATGTACGAGGCTACACTGACATTCGACCATGTCTTCTGGGTGCTTCAATTTTTCTGTCAGACCTCAGTGTATTTGCAGCTTAATTTTTACGGATTGCCTGTATTTTTTGGCACAGCTATCTTCAGGTACTGATAGAACATAGAAGATTGATTGCTAGTCCTGAGTAAAGTAGCTTCCATACGGAATACCAAGATTCTTTAGAAATGACATTTCCCTCTTGGACTGTCACTAAATGTATCTACCTGTAATTATTTCTTTATGATCACCATTTCGTCTGTTGTGGCAGTAACTGCTGTAACAGCATAAATTACTCAAAAGCCAATATGATCGTAACAACAAATTATCTAATTCTTCAAATCCCCATTCGTCGCAAAATCCAACTTGGCTGCAACACTGTCACGAGATAGAGATTCGAGAAAGACAGAAAGGAAAGAAGAATCTGATTTGCAAACCAACTAACGGCAGTAGTAATGATATTGCTGCTTCATTAATTGACGTAGTAAATTAAAAATCAGACGCTGGAAGAATCCAGACGCTGGAAGAATCCAAAAAATTTCTCAATGAGCCCTCTGAGCCTGACTGAGGCACATAGAAATTTAATCTGGTGACCACTGGCAATATGACTACGCGCCGCTTTTCGTGTTATTTGTTACACGATTCTGTTACTGCAACTTTTGATGGGAAGATTCAATCAAAAAGGTTACCGATGTATCCATTGCCTACTGGCACGCAAAGTGCCTGACGTTGCCTTTCATGAAAGTCTAGAAGGTCCACGATACGAGGGACTCGTTGCAGCGAAACGGTTAACCAAAACATCTGAAAGGCGTTCACAATTGCTAAATGAACCGAAGCACTATCGCAAAGGGACTATCAGAATAGCTAAAATGTCGGGACATAAGAGATTTAGCGGGAAGATCAGATATAATCGAGGGGTGAAATGACGTCATAAACCGTAAAGCTTAGTTAGAAGCTGCAACGGTTTCTAGATTATTGTTCCAGTGTTTGCAGTCCTTATCAAACAGTTGTAGACGTCGAACGAATTCGGGGTCGCACTGCTAGGATCGTAACAGGTCGGTATAGCCAATACGGAAGGGCAATAGAAATGCTCGGAGAACTCAAACGGAAATCCTTGGAGGATAGACGACGTAATTTCCGCGAAACCCTGTTGAGAAAATTAAGAGAAGCTGTATCGCAAGAAGGCTGCAGCTATTTTGCTCTAACAACCGTATATTTCGATTACAGAAAAAAATCCAGAGAATATGGCACATACTAATTCAAAGGTCTCGGCTTCGAGCCCCGATTAGTTCTAGGATTTTCATCACTTATCACTTCTTTCACTTTTGGAAATATTTGGTTGTGTGAAAAATACAGAGTTGCACCATGGTCCGGAGTCCACCTTCTACTGGCGGCGTAAGTCCTTTCAAAGGTCAGAGAAAGGTAATAGCGTACCACCTTCATGTTGATGAGAACTTCACTGGCAGAGGCATATAGATAGTCATTTTTCCGTCGCTCAATACGTGAGTGGAACAGAAAGGAAATCAATAAGACTGGTATGATGTACCCTCCATCGAACACTGTACAATGACTTAAGGAGTTAGTATGTAAATGTAGAATACACAGTATAGTATCATACTGCTTCCCACTCCCATTATAGGCAATTCAGAAAAATTTCACATCTTATAAACTAACCATGAGAATTAAAACTGGAAAAGAATGACAGTTGTAAAGACTATAAAATCAATCAGTTCTCATTTCAACTGTGTTATGTCGTTCACTTGAGTTCGGCGAATCGACTGTCACTTGAGTCATTACATAATACTGGTACAATGTACCCTGCATCACGCACTGTACAGTGGCTTTCGGGGTATGCAGGGTATCTGTTTTAACTTGAGACAATTACAAGTTGTGCAGTTTGATAATAACTGCCGCTGCCGTTGCAAGCAGTCGGGAAAATTTCGCATCGTATTAACTGACCCTGAGAATGAAAACTGGAAAAGAATGACATTTCGAAGGGCTATAAAAGCAGTTACTTCTTATTTCAACTGTATCACGTCACTCATTTCAGTTCTATGTATCGAACGTGTCAGTTTAATCATTAGATGCTCTACACGCATAATGCATATTTGATATGATCATACTTGATAGCTAGATAGAGCTGCAATGTCACATCGTAAGTAACCTCCGTTCATTTTTTGTACTGAGTAGAGACTACTGCACTTGCATTTCAAGAACGTGTCGATGTGTAATTTACGTGTCAAGTTATTGATATGACTACGAGCGGCGATGACCTTCATGTACAACCTACATTCGAGACTCTAAAGCGGACAGCAATTATTTTGTACGCAGCCTCGGGACAGCTCCCGAGGCGTTCTTTCAATTTCGCCTGTCCTAGAGCGAAAAAATACCTTGCAGCTGCACTGCAGAAAAACGCCTACACGCCCCGCTGCCCGTGTCCGATGCATTTGCACGCCCAATTACGGTTTTTAGCGGACAGCGCGCTGACGCCGTTTCCCGGTCGCGTGCAGCTGCCTAGTCGCCTTAATGCAGTTTTGCTCAGTGCGTCGCGAGGCAATCAGTGTGACAAGCTGTTTTTCAAACAGATCTTGTTCCAGCGACGTCCGGAGTCTGCTCGCTGCGCTGGCGACGAAGATTATCACTACACGAACTTCCTTCATGCTCTGCTGCGATGGCAGACCCATGTCCCTTCTTCCGGGTGTCGCGCAGACGCCAAGATGTGCCTCTCTAATTTATAATCTCCTTCATGTTTTTGCTCTTCTAGCACAGTGTAGAGTGTATCTAAGAGGTGTGTGACCAGGCGTGGCAATCTGATACAGGAAGATGGTGAAACTTTACAGAAGACATAGTACTAGATTTCACAGCCGGTTTTACATCCTTGATAATGTTCGTTATACCGGAATTAGGCCGTGCTGCAAGGCATTTGAAAGCCGTCTGTCAGAAAACGCCTTTCATATAATTTATCTTCACACGAGTTAGAAGTGGCTTGTGAGGTGCAAAGACACTGTGCACTAGTTTCGCCTGCACGGAATTCCACAACCTTTGGCTGCATAGTGCAAGCGCATCTGTATGTCATACTTTGGAGGCGGCACCTGCCTGACTAATTCTGTGTCAGAATGGTTGAGATTTGACTTAGCGTGCCCTTGTGGACTGAGGAGCAGAACACACCTGTGTTAACGTACCGCTGGGGCTAGACACTTCACGTAAACGCTGCCTACACTTCATTCAAGTTCGACGACTTTATTCATTTCGAAGCCCATTTCTGTGCTGTAAACTAAACGAATTTGTGGTGAAAACGCTGCCTACCCATGCGCTTTGGTATAACATTCTACTTATTTTTTAGCTTTATTGAGGAGACCAAGGTTAAATCCGCTGTTTAAAGAGAGAGTCTTTATTCCCTGTTCAAGAATCAACATCCGTCTTACATTAACTCATACGTCAACTTATGTCATGATTCACGTAACTACCCTATTTATTTAGCATTACTACGGGGTTCATAAATTATATGACGTTCCTTTTGTAATGATGATTACTTCTAGATATTGTGTTCAATTTAAACCCACCGAGGACAACTGTAATTTCGCTACTGAGTTATCGTGTTGGTTTTCTTGAATAATAATGAATAATTATTGCAGTTACTCTTCAGTTATTTCTCATCCTGGAGCCACTTATAATTTATCATTCTTTCATGGTCAGCTTCTTTATGCTCATTTACTCTTTGTCTAAAGTCACAGATGATGCGAGCACTTTTAACGGAATGCGTTCTGCCTTCAGTTGAAACGTTATTTAGACAAGCTGCCATCGGCAGTTATACCTAGCTATTGCCGGCCGGGGTGGCTGAGCGGTTCTAGGCGCTACAGTTTGGAACCGAACGACCGCTATGGTCGCAGGTTCGAATCCTGCCTCGGGCACGGATGTGCGTGATGTCCTTGGGTTGTTTAGGTTTAAGTAGTTCTAAGTTCTAGGGGACTGATGACCTCAGAAGTTAAGTCCCATAGTGCTCAGAGCCATTTGAACTATTTGAACAAAGCTGTTATTTTGCACACATATTACAGAAAGTGTAAGGTAGCTCTGAGCTGTTGATAACTTCCGGACACCTGCTGATCCTGGGTATGTTGAGAGTGGCTATTGTGGATAATGCTTTGAATGAGTAGGTGTGAGGCAATATATTGTGGAGTCTACAAAGCCAGCATTCTCTCTGCAAGGGAGTAAGAAGTATACCTAAAGCCTGTGTTAAAAGTTTTGGGTGTACTGGTCGTAATCATGTAGTACTTAACATATGTTTTAGATCCCCCATTTTTATGTTTACCCTGTGAAAATCTTCCCTACCACCGAATATAATATCTCATTATTGGAAGTCAAATCGAGCCAATATTTCCTGGAAAAAGAGACGGGGTGCTAGTACAGTTGCTAAGACATCAGGGAATAACTTCCTTGGTAATGTAGCGAGTCATAGAGGGCAAAAACTTCAGGTGACAAGAGCTGTTTGTCACTTGATTATCAACAGGTACAATACGTACTATCTTCACTTCGACTTCGTCAGTTCTCATTGCGATATAGTGGCATTTGTTCTTATCGGTATTCTGTAGTGAGGCGTGGCATAGAAGCACATGCTGCTGAAACTGTGTTTTTTAGCCCCTCGTGACATCTCCAGCATTAGGAGGCGTATCGTTACGCCTTCTACTCTTTTTGAAATTTACTATGAGTACATAACTAGTATGGGTTCAGAATTGAAGCCCTGAACATATTGCCCTTTTATAAAAAATTTTGACCCAGTATGCAGCCCGTCTCTTCCCGGAACGTTATCTGTCGGAATTTCAATAATAAACCTCTTCTTGATGCACAATACCTTTGTAGCATCTGCCATCGGAGTCAAAGGTTCCGGACTGATGAAAAATATTGAAGAATCGGTGGAAAAATTATTCTGTAAGCCACATCTTTCGTAATTGAATTAGATTTCTTTTAGATTCTTCTTGGAAATCTCAGTCTGGCATTTGCTTTTTCTACTATTTGTCATTCGACTTACGGTTTCTCCGGATGGTTACTCACAGGTATTTTCGGTACTCACTGTTTCTAGCAATTTGTCTCCAAATAGTGTAATAAGTAAATTTTTTATTTCAAAAATAATCACCATAACTGTTAATACATTTCTCCCAATGTGAAACAAGACGGCCAATGCCTTCGTAGTTTTTCCATGACTTTTCTGAATGCCTACGGACCAGTTATTGTACTCCAGCGTGCACCTTTTCGTCAGAAGCAAATCGACTGACATGGATGACTTTGCCGGCCGCGGTGGCCGTGCGGTTCTGGCGCTGCAGTCCAGAACCGCGGGACTGCTACGGTCGCAGGTTCGAATCCTGCCTCGGGCATGGGTGTGTGTGATGTCCTTAGGTTAGTTAGGTTTAAGTAGTTCTAAGTTCTAGGGGACTTATGACCTAAGATGTTGAGTCCCATAGTGCTCAGAGCCATTTGAACCATGGCTGTCTTTCATGAGTGTTCTAAAAATATGGAAATCGCATGTAGAGAGATTGCGACTGTATGGAGGATGTGTAAGTCTTCTCAGTGATACTTCTGTAGCATACTCGAAACAACCTTGGCGACATGTAGGATAGTTATGTCCCTTTCAAAGAAACCATACCGCCATTTGCCTTCACCCGCATAGCAAAGCCATGGAAACCTATCTGCCGTTCCTTCGAATGGTAGCGCGTTACCACTGCACCATTTCGTGTGATCTCTGTGGTTTGACGTGATCGGAAGTTCCCGGAGAGAGAGGCAGAGGATGCCTCTCTTGGAATACATAATCACAATCTCACTTTTCTGAGGTATTAGGAGGTGTGACGCTGCTGTCCTCATAGTACAGGTTTGGTATATTCGATGATAATGGTTGAGGGTATACATTTTTAAAAAAATTTTGCGATAATGTCATAGCTCCCGAATGCACCCACTTACTGTCAAACGAAGATGAATTTCAGGAGGCTGTATTTTGCACATTCTTTCCCTGGTTCGTTTCTGACTTGTAGGCTTGTGTTAAAAATCTTCCTGCCGTCGGTCAGTGTTCTGTTTTCTGTTTCTAATGTCATCATTTGTACTAACTGCGTACCTGAAATGAATATCTTATACTGAATGTAGTCTGTTAAGTGTTACAAGGTTGAAGGGGAGTGGGAGATTGCGTCGATTAAGTGCTATGCATTTTACAATAATTTCCGAATGATTGATTAAGCGTTAAACTCCATACAAGATATATGTTTTAATTATATCGGCTAGACCCATGTACTCGAAACTGAGAATTCGACATTTAAACAAATCAAATACATAACCCTAAGACAGTAAGTTTCCTTTTAAGCATATTCAGCCTGGCACCAAAATCATTTTAAAAGTCTGAATCCATTCCGCAAGAGTTAAGATGTGGAATAATAACATTGTCTCAATGGTAAAGTCTTTCCTTTCGTCACAACAGTTAAGGTAGCAGTTTAATTACGGATGTTATAATAAATATCAATAAGGACATGAAGCAGATTCCGTCAACAGTATATTAAAATAAGGAACCGTTACTTAAGTCTGCACAGTTACTGGCGACTGTGGTTACTTCGAATGACATCGGGCCGGAAATCAACGCAACTGAGGCGGTGCGATCTCTACAGCATTCTGTGGTCGCATCGCCGATACACCGAAGTCCACTCCTGCTGTCATCGTATGGATGGCCATCGGAAATGACTTCATGTTCCAGCTGGTATGATTGAGGGATCTCTGACGTCACATCGCTACGTCACGGACACTTTGCTTCTCATTGTACCCCTTACGTGACAATCCAGTGGTGCCATTTAGCAACAGGACAATGCTCGTAAACATAAACCACACGTCTCAGTGAACTGTCTACCGAGGTACTCCCGTGGGCACAAAGATCCCTAGATCTGTCCCCGATGGAACAGGTGTGGGACCACAGCGTACTCGATTACGTCACATTTCCAGTACAAGGCTATTAAAGAACAATTACAACAGTTGTGGGTTCGCTTGCCTCAAGAGAGAGGATACAACGACTTTATGACATCCTTCCCAAACTAATCAGCGAAGGCATCCAGGCCAGACGGCGTGCAACGTCGTACTTATAAGCAGGAACATATTCCCAAGTACCTTGTCAGTTTGATATTGCAATCACAGAAATTAAATCCAATAAGCTCTCAAACCGCGAAGTTTCATTCTGTTTCCTCCTCTCCTTCTGGGTGTTAACTTTTTGTCTGGTAGTGTAGGATGTACGAGAATGGCAGTGAAAAGGTGCCTTGATAGTACATGATACTAAATAGAGTTGGAAGTGGATGTGAGTTGGGCGAAATTGCTGTGAGAAATGAACAAGGATGTCTGGCTGTGAGCCGGCCGTTGTGGCCGAGCGGTTCTAGGAGCTTCAGTCCGGAACCGAGCCGCTGCTACGGCCGCAGGTTCGAATTCTGCCTCGGGCATGAATGTGTGTGATGTCCTTAGGTTAGTTAGGTTCAAAAAACGGCTCTGAGCACTATGGGACTCAACTTCTGAGGTCATTAGTCCCCTAGAACTTAGAACTAGTTAAACCTAACTAACCTATAGACATCACACACATCCATGCCCGAGGCAGGATTCGAGCCTGCGACCGTAGCGGTCTCGCGGTTCCAGACTGCAGCGCCTAGAAGCGCACGGCCACTTCGGCCGGCGGTTAGTTCTAATTCTAGGGGACTGATGACCTCAAATGTTAGGTTGCATAGTGCTTAGAGCCATTTGAACCATCTCAGCATCTGGCCGGGAAAAGTGCTGACTGATTGGATGCAGGTAATTAGAGAGCAGGATTTACTGCTATGCAGGGAAATGCAGGTTAGAGATTTCATTAGCGACTGGTGTGGGTGGGCACTGTGTTGATATAGGTGTCTTAATCTGTCAGCATTCTCAAGAATGCGGAATACAGTGTTAGATATATCGCGCTGAAGGCGAAATGACAGGTTCTTTATACGTGATGTGAGTTGCTGCCATATAAGTATGATAGTAACCTGATCGCATGCCGTGCCAGGTGTCATGTGTGAACGAGCATTGCCCTGTTGAAAAATGGCACCACGATACTGTCGCGTGGGAAGTACAATAAGGATGCAAGATATCCGTACATACTGGGACCATCGTAACTAGGTGAGAGCATGAAGCCCTGAGAGGGTGAAACATACATCTGTTGCAGGTGTATCGCGGACAAGCATTCATGGTCATTTCTAAACGTCTAGACTTTTCACTACTCGCACCATATTGGATTATGCGTATCACGGTAGTCGAGGCTCGGCAGAAAGATTGATTCCACAAGTATGCACTGAGGTGACAAAAATCATAGGATAGCGATATGGACACATAGCAGATGGCGATAATACCGCATACACAAGATGTAAAACGGCAGTGCTGTGCTGGAGCTGTCATTTGCACTTAGGTGATTCCTGTGAGACCGATTGCGACGAGACTATGGCCGCACGACGGTACTTATCAGACTTTGAACGCGGAATGGCAGTTGGAGCTAGAGGCATGGGACATTGCCAGATCCATAGCGTCAAGAGTCTGCCGAGAATACCAAATTTCAGGCATTAGCTCTCACCACGGAGAACGCAGCGGCGAACAGCCTTCACTTAATGACCCCGAGTAGGGCGTTTGCGTAGAGTTGTTAGTGTTAACATACGAGGTGCATACAAGTTCTAAGGCCTCCGATTTTTTTTCTCCGGACTGGAAAGAGATAGAAACATGCACATTGTTTTAAAATGAGGCCGCGTTCATTGTCAATACGTCCCAGAGATGGCAGCACTGTACGGCAGATGGAATTTTACCGCCAGCGGCGAGAATGAGAACTGTTTTAAATACTTAAAATGGCGACGTTTTCCTTACTTGAACAGCGTACAATCATTCGTTTTCTGAATTTGCGTGGCGTGAAACCAATTGAAATCCATCGACAGTTGAAGGAGACATGTGGTGATGGAGTTATGGATGTGTCAAAAGTGCGTTCGTGGGTGCGACAGTTTAATGAAGGCAGAACATCGTGTGACAACAAACCGAAACAACCTCGGGCTCGCACAAGCCGGTCTGATGACATGATCGAGAAAGTGGAGAGAATTGTTTTGGGGGATCGCCGAATGACTGTTGAACAGATTGCCTCCAGAGTTGGCATTTCTGTGGGTTCTGTGCACACAATCCTGCATGACGACGTGAAAACGCGAAAAGTGTCATCCAGGTGGGTGCCACGAATGCTGACGGACGACCACATGGCTGCCCGTGTGGCATGTTGCCAAGCAATGTTGACACGCAACGACAGCACGAATGGGACTTTCTTTTCGTCAATTGTGACAATGGATGAGACGTGGATGCCATTTTTCAATCCAGAAACAAAGCGCCAGTCAGCTCAATGGAAGCACACAGATTCACCGCCACCAAAAAAATTTCGGGTAACCACCAGTGCTGAAAAAATGATGGTGTCCATGTTCTGGGACAGCGAGGGCGTAATCCTTACCCATTGCGTTCCAAAGGGCACTACGGTAACAGGTGCATCCTACGAAAATGTTTTGAAGAACAAATTCCTTCCTGCACTGCAACAAAAACGTCCGGGAAGGGCTGCGGGTGTGCTATTTCACCAAAACAACGCACCCGCACATCGAGCTACTGTTACGCAACAGTTTCTTCGTGATAACAACTTTGAAGTGATTCCTCATGCTCCCTACTCACCTGACCTGGCTCCTAGTGACTTTTGGCTTTTTCCAACAATGAAAGACACTCTCCGTGGCCGCACATTCACCAGCCGTGCTGCTATTGCCTCAGCGATTTTCCAGTGGTCAAAACAGACTCCTAAAGAAGCCTTCGCCGCTGCCATGGAATCATGGCGTCAGCGTTGTGAAAAATGTGTACGTCTGCAGTGCGATTACGTCGAGGAGTAACGCCAGTTTCATCGATTTCGGGTGAGTAGTTAAGTAGAAAAAAAGTCGGAGGCCTTAGAACTTGAATGCACCTCGTACAAGCAACACTGCGTGAAATAACCGCAGAAATGAATGTGGAACATACGACGAACGTATCCGTTAGGACAGTGCGGCGAAATCTGTCGCTAATGGGCTATGACAGCAGACGACGGACGCGAGTGCCTTTGCTAACAGCACAACATCGGCTGCAGCGCCTCTCCTGAGCTCGTGACCGTAGCGGTTGGGCCGTAGACGAGTATAAAATCGTGATCTGGTCAGCTAAGTCAAAATTTGAGTTGTTAGGCACGGTTAGAGTGTGGCGCAGACCTACGAAGCCATGGGCCAAAGTTATCAACAAGGCACTCTACAAACTGGTAGTGGCTCCATTACGGTGCGGGGTGTGTTTACATGGAATGGACTGGATCCTAGTTATGATCGGCTCTTTTAAGATCGTTGCAGTCATTCAAGGACTCCATGTACCCAAAAAACGATGGAATTTTTATGGAAGACAAAGCGCCATGTCTCCGGGCTCCAGCTGTTCGCGATTGGTCTGAGGGACGTTCTGGACAATTCGAGCGAATTACAGGGTGACACACAGGAGACGGGCGGTTTTGAACTGCGTAGTACTGAGGGCACGGTGGTGGGAGGTGGTCGTGGTGGGAATAGTTCTGATCCACACAAGACGCCATTTCATTTACTCAGTCACTATGGAGCAGTGGGACTCGCAGCGTTTCGTGAAAAGTGGTGAGTCTGTTACTGCTACGCAGCGATTGTTTCGTGCGCGGTTTAATGTCGGTCGACATGGAGCTGTTCTGAGCCGTTACACAATCCTCAGATTAGTGGAAAACTTCAACTGGCAACATAGTGGATAAGAAGCATCCTGGCCCGGGACGCAGAGTAACGACACAAAAAAATGTTGAAAGGGTAAGGCAAGCGGTAGTCAGAAGCCCAGGACGGTCAGCTAGACGTCATGATAGTGAGTTACGAATCAATCGTGAATCGATTAGACGAATTTTGCATAAAGAATTAAAATTCCATCCCTACAAAATTCTCATTGTCCAACAACTTAAGGAAACTGATTTTGCTGTACGAGAAGACTTCACTTACAGAATGCAAGTGATTATGGGATCGAATGAAAATGAAATTTTATTGATGAGCGATGAAGCTCATTTTCATTTAAACGGGACCATGAATGAACCAATCCTACCTTACTGGGCTCCAGAGCATCCACACCTTATCTACCAGCGTCCTTTACACTCAGAAAAAAGGAAGAGTCTGGTGTGCTCTTGGCTCTGTTGGCATTATTGGATCCTTTCTTTTTTTAAGAGAACAGGGCCACAGTTACTGTTAATTCGGTTCGCTACATTCGTATGCTTGAAACATTCTTGAAACCAGAACTAGGAAGACGTCGAATCCCTTTAAAACGCGTTTGGTTCCAGCTCGATGGGGCAACACTTCAATGACAGTTCTTAGACGCATGTTTCCTGGCCGGATTATCTCACGTTTTGGCAATGTTCCTTGGCCACTCAGGTTTCCCGACTTGTCAGTATGTGACTTTTTTCTGTGGAGGTACCTTAAGAACTGTGTCTATAACCACAAACCACGAAATTTGGACGAGTTGAAGAATGCAATCATTCGAGAAATTGCTGCCATCCCTACAGAGATTTTAGTCCGTGTGATGGAGGATTTTGAGCCGCGCGGGATTAGCCGAGCGGTCTAAGGCGCTGCAGCCATGGACTGTACGACTGGTCCTGGCGGAGGTTCGAGTCCTCCCTCGGGCATGGGTGTGTGTGTTTGTCCTTAGGATAATTTAGGTTAAGTAGTGTGTAAGCTTAGGGACTGATGACCTTAGCAGTTAAGTCCCATAAGATTTCACACACATCTGAACATTTTTGAGGATTTTGAGAAGAGACTTGAGTCCTGTATTCGAAATGATGGACATCACCTTGACGACATTATTTTTCACAAATACCTTTGTTAACTAAAATGGCGTTCCCGGGTTCGATTTCCGGCGGGGTCAGGGATTTTCTCTGCCTCGTGATGGCTGGGTGTTTTGTGCTGTCCTTAGGTTAGTTAGGTTTAAGTAGTTCTAAGTTCTAGGGGACTGATGACCATAGATGTTAAGTCCCATAGTGCTCAGAGCCATTTGAACTAAAATGGCAAATAATTAGCTTTGATTTTGTGTAAATAAACATGCATTAATTTTAAAGTTGGCTGAGTATTATTTCATTAAAAACCGTCCGTCTCCCGTGTGTCACCCTGTCTTTGGCCATCCATCCAACATTTACGGGACATAATTGAGAGGTCAGTTCGTGCTAAAATCCTTCAGCGGCAACGAGTTCGCAATTATGGACGGCTACAGCGGCAGCATGGCTCACTATTTCTGCAGAGACTTTTAACGATTCGTTGAGTCCAGGCCGCATCGAGCTGGTGCAATACGCCGGGCAAAAGAAGGTCTGGCACGGTATCGGGAGGTATCCTGTGATTTTTGTCGTCTCAATGTATATCGCCGTAGTGATACCACAATTTTATGTTTCACTTGCAGTGAAGTTGTGCTCCTCTTTTAGGGGGTATTGGTAAGAACTTCCGCGATTTCCCTATTTCCGTTGTGTTTCTGGGCACAGAAAGAGAACGAAAAGCTGTTCGGCCAATTGTGGACCGGCAGCAGCGACAGGCGCCCGGCGGGCTGCGGCAGGTTGTCGTTGCGGGGTGATTTAAGCACCGGACGGCGGCGTCGCAGACCGCAGCGCAAACACGCCGCGCTGACGAGTTTACGCGGCGGCTTTATGGCCGCAGCCGTGAAGGCATAACCCGGTGCGCCGCCGCCGCCGCCAGCCTTAATGCCAGTGGCTGGCTGGCCGGCTGGCGAGCTAACGAGGCGCCGAGCGCGCGCGCGACGCGGCCCGACGTAACAGCACGGCGGGGGCTGCTCAGCGTTGGGCCGATACTGACCAGCGGTCGGCGCTGCAGTGCCCTACGGGGATAATTACACTGACGGAAAAAAATCCCAACACCAAAAAATTATTGATGTAGAGTAAGGAGATTTCCGGAATACATCTGTTTAAGTAACTTATTTAACTGGCAGAAGTAAAGCTGTGAGGACGGGGCGAGAGTCGCGCTTGGGTAGCTCAGTTGGTAGAGCACTTGCCCGCGAAAGGCAAAGGTCCCGAGTTCGAGTCCCGGACCGGCATACAGTTTTAATCTGCCAGGAAGTTTCAACTTCTTTAAGTTCAAAAATGGCTCTGAGCACTATGGGACTCAACTGCTGAGGTCATTAGTCCCCTAGAACTTAGAACTAGTTAAACCTAACTAACCTAAGGACATCACAAACATCCATGCCCGAGGCAGGATTCGAACCTGCGACCGTAGCGGTCTTGCGGTTCCAGACTGCAGCGCCTTTAACCGCACGGCCACTTCGGCCGGCTCCAACTTCTTTAAGTCATTGACATTACAAGGACACAGGTTAACACGAACGCGAGAAAAGTCACTTCAGATGTGAAATGCTGGTACATTAATAACCGGTGCAACTGCCAGAATGTCGAATGCAAGCATGCATTGTTTTGTACTGGTGCTGGATGTCAGTTCGTGAAATGAAATGGTTCAAATGGCTCTGAGCACTATGGGACTTAACTTCTGAGGTCATCAGTCCCCTACAACTTAGAACTTAGAACTACTTAAACCTAACTACCCTAAGGACGACACACACATCCATCCAGAGGCAGGATCCGAACCTGCGTGAAATGAAGTTCCATGCCTGATGCATTTGGTCTGTCAATGCACGGACGGCTAACGCTGTTGGTAGATGACTCTGGAGTCATCGCCCAATGGCGTCCAATATCTGCTCGATTGGAGATATGTCTCCCAGAACGAAGAGTTAACCCAGGCAATGCCCCGAAAACATTCCCCAGACCATAAGGTCCCCTCTTCCTCCGGCCTGGGGCGGCCAGAGGGGCCGAGCGGTTCTAGGCGCTACAGTCTGGATCCGCGTGACCGCTACGGTCGCAGGTTCGAATCCTGCCTCGGGTATGGATGTGTGTGATGTCCTTAGGTTAGTTAGGTTTAACTAGTTCTAAGTTCTAGGGGACTGATGACCTCAGAAGTTAAGTCCCATAGTGCTCAGAGCCATTTGAACCTCCGGCCTGGACCCATCCGACGATTGTTGCTGGTTTCCAGTCCGGTGAAACATAAAACGTGATTCATCTGAAAAGGCCACTGAATGACGTCCAGCTGAGGTACTGCTGCGTAAATTCCTGCTTTCGTCGCCGATGAACAGCAGTCAGCATCGGTGCGTGAACCAGGCGCCTTCTGCAGAGAACCATACGCAGCAGTGTTGGCTGAACGGTCGTTGAGGAGACACTGTTGGTTGCTCTTGGTTCGTCTGGGCGGTCACTTAGTCGGCTTCTCCGCAGCCGTCGTTCATCCTTCGCCCCTTGGTTCGTCTGGGCTGTCAGCTACTCTACAGTTGCACGTCTGTTCGCTCGTACACGTCTCAAAATAATGGTTCAAATGGTTCAAATGGCTCTGAGCACTATGGGACTCAACTGCTGAGGTCATTAGTCCCCTAGAACTTAGAACTAGTTAAACCTAACTAACCTAAGGACATCACAAACATCCATGCCCGAGGCAGGATTCGAACCTGCGACCGTAGCGGTCTTGCGGTTCCAGACTGCAGCGCCTTTAACCGCACGGCCACTTCGGCCGGCTCCAACTTCTTTAAGTCATTGACATTACAAGGACACAGGTTAACACGAACGCGAGAAAAGTCACTTCAGATGTGAAATGCTGGTACATTAATAACCGGTGCAACTGCCAGAATGTCGAATGCAAGCATGCATTGTTTTGTACTGGTGCTGGATGTCAGTTCGTGAAATGAAATGGTTCAAATGGCTCTGAGCACTATGGGACTTAACTTCTGAGGTCATCAGTCCCCTACAACTTAGAACTTAGAACTACTTAAACCTAACTACCCTAAGGACGACACACACATCCATCCAGAGGCAGGATCCGAACCTGCGTGAAATGAAGTTCCATGCCTGATGCATTTGGTCTGTCAATGCACGGACGGCTAACGCTGTTGGTAGATGACTCTGGAGTCATCGCCCAATGGCGTCCAATATCTGCTCGATTGGAGATATGTCTCCCAGAACGAAGAGTTAACCCAGGCAATGCCCCGAAAACATTCCCCAGACCATAAGGTCCCCTCTTCCTCCGGCCTGGGGCGGCCAGAGGGGCCGAGCGGTTCTAGGCGCTACAGTCTGGATCCGCGTGACCGCTACGGTCGCAGGTTCGAATCCTGCCTCGGGTATGGATGTGTGTGATGTCCTTAGGTTAGTTAGGTTTAACTAGTTCTAAGTTCTAGGGGACTGATGACCTCAGAAGTTAAGTCCCATAGTGCTCAGAGCCATTTGAACCTCCGGCCTGGACCCATCCGACGATTGTTGCTGGTTTCCAGTCCGGTGAAACATAAAACGTGATTCATCTGAAAAGGCCACTGAATGACGTCCAGCTGAGGTACTGCTGCGTAAATTCCTGCTTTCGTCGCCGATGAACAGCAGTCAGCATCGGTGCGTGAACCAGGCGCCTTCTGCAGAGAACCATACGCAGCAGTGTTGGCTGAACGGTCGTTGAGGAGACACTGTTGGTTGCTCTTGGTTCGTCTGGGCGGTCACTTAGTCGGCTTCTCCGCAGCCGTCGTTCATCCTTCGCCCCTTGGTTCGTCTGGGCTGTCAGCTACTCTACAGTTGCACGTCTGTTCGCTCGTACACGTCTCAAAATAATGGTTCAAATGGTTCAAATGGCTCTGAGCACTATGGGACTCAACTGCTGAGGTCATTAGTCCCCTAGAACTTAGAACTAGTTAAACCTAACTAACCTAAGGACATCACAAACATCCATGCCCGAGGCAGGATTCGAACCTGCGACCGTAGCGGTCTTGCGGTTCCAGACTGCAGCGCCTTTAACCGCACGGCCAAATGGTTCAAATGGCTCTGAGCACTATGGGACAACATCTGTGGTCATCAGTCCCCTAGAGCTTAGAACTACTTAAACCTAACTAACCTAAGGACATCACACACACCCATGCCTGAGGCAGGATTCCAACCTGCGGTCGTGCGGTTCCAGACTGAAGCGGCTACAACCGCTCGGCCACAACATCCGGCTCCTCGGCCACAACATCCGGCTCGTACACGTCTCCACAGCCGTCGTTCACACCTGTCATGTATGGTCGGTGGTGAACCACAGTTGCCTCGGCACCGGTTTTGGATAGCGCCATTTTGTCACGCTCGGTTTACTTTAACCACGGCGGCTCATGAACAGCTTATAAACTTAGCTTTATCGGAAAAGCTTCCATCCTTATCATGACCTTTTGGACGTCAGATAAATCGTTTCGTTTCCACATTACTACAACGTCTGCACTGATTTCTGCGCCCCCCCCCATCCCCCCCCCCCCCCTCCGACACGCTTTAAATACGAGGGTAATTCCAAAAGTAAGGTCTATTTTTTAGTACGCTGAGGCAGTTTTTGTATGCTCATGTCATAGCAGCTCGCAGCCATGCTGTTCAGTTATGAACCTTTTCTTTCACCACGAGGTGAAACGGGCAAATCAGAACCGGAGAAGAGGAATGTTGAGCAAGGCCGTACACGTTCTCAATGACAACGCTCGCCTACACATCGCTCGGCGAACCGTTGCTCTCCTGCAACAGTTTCAGTGGAACACAATCACACACACACCCTATAATCCTGACTTGGTGCCCAGTACCCTAGGTTAAAGAACATTTGGCTGGAAAGCGATTCAGCTCCGACGACGAGGTGAAAGAAGAGGTTCATAACTTTCTGAACAGCATGGCGGGGAGCTGGTATGACATGGGCAATCCAAATCTGCCACAGCGTCGACAAAAATGCATCGACAGAAATGGTGATTATGTCGAAAAATAGCTAAATGTTCAAGCTGTAAACTGATGTAAACCATTGTAGAATTAAACAGGTCTATGCACTTATAAAAAAAATAGGAGACCTTACTTTTGAGATTACCCTCGTACTATCCACTGCTAGTGCTGCCACCCGCCGTCTGTAAGTGGTTATTGCCCGTTGACGCCGAAATTAGGCGGCGGACACATTAATGTAAGTGGGCCGTATATTACGTATAACATATTGCACACGTAAAGGACAGTTAGAGGAAAGAGAGGCCGATGTTGATTATTTAAAAAGTAATCGGCATAACTGTTAATATATTCTGTAAGACAAAACCGTCAATATCTTCATGGAAAAATGTCTGCTGTTGCAAACTCTTTATTATTTCAAAAGTAATCGCCATAACGTTTAATAATTTAGCCCCATTGTGGGACAAGACGATCAATGTCCTCATGAAAAAAATGTTTGCGATGGTACCCTGGCGTGTACTTCTTCGTCCGAAGCATATCGACCTACCCCTTTCCGTCTCCTTCTCTACTGACAACGTCGTCAAAGTGATGTTTAACCATCATGCTCCAGTCTTTTCCAATCATTGTTCTTCTTCCGCAATGCAAAAATAATAGGGCCATATCGCAAATCACACGCAGGCGGAGAGCAGGTATAGAGTCGAAAAATTCGATATAGCATTTAAACAGGAGATTCGAGATGAATCTCTCCCTAAGAAACAATGACACCGATGAGTGTTTTCCGTTAGTGCCATAATTTGAAATCGCTTCGCCACAGCCTTGAGAACGCACCACAGTTTCTGCTCTGGGTTATTGAATAGCAATAGCAACGATTCATACACCTCTCTCATGAGCTCAATTACCATACACTGCATGCGCGCTGTAATTTATCGTTCTGTTTCAAAGTTCCTCGTATTTTCGTAGAGAAGAGTTCGTATTGTATTCTGCACATTTCTCAATACCTTTAACTAGCTGTCTACACGACTGCTTTCTTCTCACGGCCAGAAGACAAATAGCTCGAAATAACCGCAACGCCGTCTGCAAACTGCGCGCAGCAACTGGAGTCATTATGTCGATATCTCTCTTTACTCTGGTGACGTAGGAAGTGCATGAAGCCGTTCAGTTACCGCGTACTTTAGCTATGTTGCCATCGATTTAAATATTTCGAAGGACAGGCATTAGCAACGCTAACAGCAATGAGGAAAGAAAGTTAAAAGTGAAACAGAGGTGCAGTTCACATAGACATCTGTGTACATCAAACGGACATGATGTGTATGTACTACATGCTTGCGTATGCAAATGATCAGCATTTAAACAAAATAGGTAGGAGTAACGCCATCTGCTTTCGGAATACAAGTATAGTAATCGCATTTGAATGCACATTGTTTGTGAGAAGATCCTGTTATGTAAGAAAAACGAACGTCGACCAGCACGCGTAGGAATCGTCAGTGGCAGCATCTATGCCTATCGAGACAGTGGTTTGTCGTTCAACGAGTTTGCTTCTCGCATTGGTTGTGTCCTAGGATTATCGTGCGGATATGGAATCGATGGGTTCAGGACGGTCATAAAATCACGTAGTATCTCAGCGGCCCCGTGCAACTAGCGCGCGAGAGGATGGACTTATTCTTCATTGACTCGTGAAGGATCGTACAGCAAAGTCACACATATGCCCCAAGGAAGCGAAATAACATTTTCAAATTTATCAATATCATCATCATCATCAACACTAACAACATTCAGCAATCGGGAGTCTTGAAAGTATAACACTGCATTAACATCTTGCCTCTTTGCTTTTCTCCAAAACCCTCAGTTGGGTTACATTATTTTTCAACTCACCCTGCCTCTCCAAGCATGGCTCCCAAAAATACATGTTTTTTCTATGTTTTTGCCTTTTTAGTCACGTCCGTTTCTGACCAGACCCTTTGATACATATCATGGCGTTTATGATTCTAAATCCTCAATCTTTAATAAGTTCATGGGTTCTTATCATCACCTGTATTTTCTTAATTAAGCGATTTATCAGTAGGGGCAGGGGCACTCTCAGATCCAGTGCTGACGATGCTGCTGTCCACAGAAAAGTATCGACATTGGATGAATGTTACAAAGTGCAGAAAAACCAGGAGACAGTTTTACATGGCGTATTAAATAGCTTCCCTTCTTAAAATTGCGTAAATGCAAGCTATTGAACATCAAGTAGAGAGTGAAGCCAGTAGCCCGATAGTGTAAAGGTACAGCACTACTGGTGAACTTAACCTGCTACATTGTTTAAATATAAGGGCAATGAAAATGCATCCGTCTGAGAACGCTGCTGCAGCATATATACAACGTAGCGCGATTCCGATGCGGGTATATTAGCACCGTCCTACGGGCAAGGAATTAGTGTGGCATTCGTGTCTTTCCGAAGTGTGTGAGATAAATGCGAAAACGTGAACTATGTGCGACGTTATTACTAAATGAGTCCAAACAGGACCAAAGTGCTGTTACTGTTTTCTTGCTGAACTACAGATACACACGGCAGAAGACCTGGAGCGAATGCAGTCGGGCATTGTCCCATTGCTGGGCATTAAAATTGCAGCATCTGGAAATACAGAAAATAATAAAATTTTACTTATCGTGCATATGCAGTATAGTAACAAGAATATAAAATTAATTTTGTAGATGAGTTGGAAGTACGGAGGGTGCGAAATTTAGTACACAATGTCTGCAACCCAGCTAGGCGTGAGTCATACTGAGCTTGGATGATAGACGCGGATAGGTCATTCAGTTTCAACCGTATGCCAATTCTTTTCAGTGGGTGAGAGATATGGAGAACGTGTTTAGTGAGGGCAACCGACCAACACTCTCTGTATCGAGGTAGATCAGAACGGCACGGGGCTAAGCGGTCTTGCGTTATATTGTTGGAAAACACCGTCACATAGACATCGAACATAAGGTACAAGCACCGGCCTTAACGTGTACGACGTGTCACACCTGATATTGAAATTACAGTCTATGGGAACCAGAGGTGATCGCATTATGTACACAATGGCACCTCATTCCATCAGGCTAGGTACTGGACCCGTATGATGACGACATATGCAGTCTGTCAACATTTGTTTTTCTCGGAGCGCCCACACTAAAACATCGTAAAGCTGTAGGTGGAACCGGAACTTGTCTGAAAAGACGACGCATTATGACTCGCATGGCCAGTGTTCAAATGGCTCTGAGCACTATGGGACTCAACTGCTGAGGTCATTAGTCCCCTAGAACTTAAGACTAGTTAAACCTAACTAACCTAAGGACATCACAAACATCCATGCCCGAGGCAGGATTCGAACCTGCGACCGTAGCGGTCTCGCGGTTCCAGACTGCAGCGCCAGAACCGCGCAGCCACTTTGGCCGTTCTGGCCAGTGTTATCGATGGGCGTGCCACTGTCGGAATGCCTCTGTTTGCTGCAACAACAGTCACCGAACCGACACTTAGCAATGCTCCATACCCTATTTCCAGACTCAAGGTATGTGACGTGGTTGCATGATCGCCCACAGCCGAGCGCGCAATGTGTGTACTCTCGGGCGCTGGTCTCTTGGGGCCGCTGAAATCCCGAATGGCGTTAAGTAAAACCATATCGAATCGATCGATTCCATATTCATGTGATAATCGCCTATTGGGAGTACCAATACCGCGCTACGACAGTGCAATTCGATATTCCTCGATCCTACCGTTATTGAACTACGACAAGTCATGGTAGACGTTTATCCTTCCCAAACGAGTCACAGTACCATCTTCTCATGAACAACCCATGAATGCAGTTCTGAATGAGAAACCCGCTGCGCCATCTCTCAAATGGCTCTGAGCACTATGCGACTTAACTTCTGAGGTCATCGTCGCCTAGAAGTTAGAACTAATTAAACCTAACCTAAGGACATCACACACATCCATGTCCGAGGCAGGATTCTAACCTGCGATCGTAGCGGTCGCTCGGTTCCAGACTGTAGCGCCTAGAACCGCACGGCCACTCTGGCCGGCGCGCCATCTCTCCTTACATACTTAATCAAGAAGGCGTTACTCGTACACTTTTTTTTTTTTTTTTTGTTACCCTGAAATGCTAGTCAAAATGGTTCAAATGGCTCTGAGCACTATGCGACTTAACTTCTGAGGTCATCAGTCCCCTAGAACTTAGAACTACTTAAACCTAACTAACCTAAGGACATCACACACATCCATGCCCGAGGCAGGATTCGAACTTGCGACCGTAGCGCCTAGAACCGCTCGGCCACACTGGCCGGCGAAATGCTAGTCATCTGCACGTTCAGCTGTATAGTGCTGTTGCATGCAGCCTTCATGGTGTTGCGACTCGTCAGTATAGCATACTCAGTAATGCAACAGATCCTTAGAGAATTTAAATGCAAACTGTTACTCGAAATGAGCTATTGTCCTGGCTAAACACTGTTGTGTGTATTTCTGCAACAGATTTACATGGCATACTGCGCAGTAATTCTCGCGTTTCTATCATAGGGAAGAGTACATAACAATACGACACGATACATTAGGGTTGTAGAGTAGCACTTGGAAATTTTTCTGTTGCTATATAGTCAAATGGAATAGGAAAGACAGTGAGTGATACTGGTACGAAGCGCGCTCCATCACTCAGTATACAGTAACTTGCGGAGTGTATTGATGGATGTAGATCGTCCTTTTAATAAGAATGGCGTAACGGGTATAAGTGCAGATATTTATGTTGGTGACTGAGTATGGTGCACTGAACAACAATACGTCAGTATTTACACACTAATAAATATTGATATTAGGAGTGGTATGTTTTTAGGTTGGTTACTGCCTCCGAGAGGATGTGGCAAGAGCAAGCCATTAACGCTTATTTTCCTCCTAGTAACAGGTCAGGTATTAAAGTGCGCTCCCGTGGACACAAAACGGTTAGTCTAAACTGCCATGCGTTTATCTCTCACTGTTCATCATAATCTCCCCAACACTCAATGCAAATGCACTAAATCTTACAAAAGTGACATAATTCCCATAAAAAAGAAATCTGCACAACCGTCAGGCACGAGGTATACCTCATCATTAAAAAAATGTTCAAATGTGTGTGAAGTCTTACTGCTAAGGTCATCAGTCCCTAAGCTTACACACTACTTAACCTAAATTACCCTAAGGACAAACACACACACCTATGACCGAGGGAGGACTCGAACCTCCGCCGGGCCAGCCGCACTGTCCATGACTGCAGCACCTAAGACCGCTCGGCTAACTCCGCGCCGCTCCTCATCATTAAAATGGAACTTCTTGACATTCAGTGCTTCTTTGAGCGAATCAGATATACACTCCTGGAAATGGAAAAAAGAACACATTGACACCGGTGTGTCAGACCCACCATACTTGCTCCGGACACTGCGAGAGGGCTGTACAAGCAATGATCACACGCACGGCACAGCGGACACACCAGGAACCGCGGTGTTGGCCGTCGAATGGCGCTAGCTGCGCAGCATTTGTGCACCGCCGCCGTCAGTGTCAGCCAGTTTGCCGTGGCATACGGAGCTCCATCGCAGTCTTTAACACTGGTAGCATGCCGCGACAGCGTGGACGTGAACCGTATGTGCAGTTGACGGACTTTGAGCGAGGGCGTATAGTGGGCATGCGGGAGGCCGGGTGGACGTACCGCCGAATTGCTCAACACGTGGGGCGTGAGGTCTCCACAGTACATCGATGTTGTCGCCAGTGGTCGGCGGAAGGTGCACGTGCCCGTCGACCTGGGACCGGACCGCAGCGACGCACGGATGCACGCCAAGACCGTAGGATTCTGCGCAGTGCCGTAGGGGACCGCACCGCCACTTCCCAGCAAATTAGGGACACTGTTGCTCCTGGGGTATCGGCGAGGACCATTCGCAACCGTCTCCATGAAGCTGGGCTACGGTCCCGCACACCGTTAGGCCGTCTTCCGCTCACGCCCCAACATCGTGCAGCCCGCCTCCAGTGGTGTCGCGACAGGCGTGAATGGAGGGACGAATGGAGACGTGTCGTCTTCAGCGATGAGAGTCGCTTCTGCCTTGGTGCCAATGATGGTCGTATGCGTGTTTGGCGCCGTGCAGGTGAGCCCCACAATCAGGACTGCATACGACCGAGGCACACAGGGCCAACACCCGGCATCATGGTGTGGGGAGCGATCTCCTACACTGGCCGTACACCACTGGTGATCGTCGAGGGGACACTGAATAGTGCACGGTACATCCAAACCGTCATCGAACCCATCGTTCTACCATTCCTAGACCGGCAAGGGAACTTGCTGTTCCAACAGGACAATGCACGTCCGCATGTATCCCGTGCCACCCAACGTGCTCTAGAAGGTGTAAGTCAACTACCCTGGCCAGCAAGATCTCCGGATCTGTCCCCCATTGAGCATGTTTGGGACTGGATGAAGCGTCGTCTCACGCGGTCTGTACGTCCAGCACGAACGCTGGTCCAACTGAGGCGCCAGGTGGAAATGGCATGGCAAGCCGTTCCACAGGACTACATCCAGCATCTCTACGATCGTCTCCATGGGAGAATAGCAGCCTGCATTGCTGCGAAAGGTGGATATACACTGTACTAGTGCCGACATTGTGCATGCTCTGTTGCCTGTGTCTATGTGCCTGTGGTTCTGTCAGTGTGATCATGTGATGTATCTGACCCCAGGAATGTGTCAATAAAGTTTCCCCTTCCTGGGACAATGAATTCACGGTGTTCTTATTTCAATTTCCAGGAGTGTATATAAATCACTATGAGAAACTTCTTTTGAGTATGGTCGGTGGTGAACCACAGTTGCCTCGGCACCGGTTTTTGATAGCGCCATTATATCACGCTCGGTTTACTTTAACCACGGCGGCGCATGAACAGGTTATAAACTTAGCTTTATCGGAAAAGCTTCCAGCCTTATCATGTTGTCACATCTGTTGAGCCGGCTGTGTAAGGACGTATACTGTCATGTTGCAACGGGACACAGGCATTGTGATTGCAGGCCATAGATTAATTTTAGGATAACTGTATGTGATACATTGTTGATGTGAGCCCTGATAGTGTGTAGCATTTCAAGAAGGTACACTGTGTGATCAAAAGTATCTGGACACCTGTCTGAAAATGACTTACAAGTTCATTGCGCCCTCCGTCGGTAATGCTAGAATTCGATATGGTGTTGGCCCACCCTTAGCCTCGATGACAGCTTCCACTCTCGCAAGCATATGTTCAATCAGGTGGTGGAAGGTTTCCTGGGGAATGGCAACCCATTCTTCACCGACTGCTCCACTGAGGAGAGGTATCGATTTCGGTCGGTGAGGCCTGGGGCGAAGTCGGCGTTTCAAAACATCCCAAAGGTGTACAGGATTCAGGTCAGGACTCTGTGCAGGCCAGTCCATTACAGAGATGTTTTTGTTGTGTAACGATTCCGCCATAGGCCGTGCATTATAAACAGGTGTTTGACCGTGTTTAAAGATGCATTCACCATCCACGAATTGCTCTTCATCAGTGGGAAGCACGAAAGTGGTTAAAACATCAATGTAGGCCTGTGCTGTGATAGCAGCACGCGCAAAACAACAAGGGGTGCAAGCCCCCTCCATGAAAAACACGACCACACCATGACACCAGCGCCTTCGCATTTTGCTGTCGGCACTACATACGCTGGCAGATGACGTTCACCGGGCATTCGCCATACCCACACCCTGCCATCGGATCGCCATATTGTGTACCGCGATTTGTCACTCCACACAACGTTTTTCCACAGTTGAATCGTCCAATATTTATGCTCCTTACACCAAGCAAGGCAGTTCGTGACCCAGGTACGGCCATACAGAAAACATCAGGTCGTTGTTCGTGATTGTAGGAAGACTGTTTGACACACACACACACACACACACACACACAGAGAGAGAGAGAGAGAGAGAGAGAGAGAGAGAGAGAAAACCAACACAGTGATGAGTGTACATATTAAGGTAGCACATTCAAAAATATGTGCACTTACGTCTGTTACACCCTGTTTATGACAGCATCTTGACGTAATGCAATAACCCAGTTATCTTTCCGTCACATTTATATGATAACACAGTGAGCCCTCAAATGAGTGTCCGGGTTTATAAATGTGATATTGTGAATAAAACCTGTCTCTGTACCACAGGTCTCTAAGGCATGCTTGTGCAGTGGCAGTCGACTCGGCTGCAGCCAGTTCGAGTCATGGCGGTGGAAGAAATTTTCACTGCTACTAACGTCGGCAAGGAGACCTTAGGTAGATTTCCTGATGACATTTTGGGCCAATATCCTGGTTTACGCTGCGAAACTCTCCGCAGTTCCTCTTGGAAATATGGCATGTGACACTTTAGATGGCGATTTTCTGTCAGATGGAGACCTGGAGCTCGTGGACCCCTTGCTACTATTCGAGAGGACTGGGCTATGTGGAGGCAAAGAGTTTCACACCCTCCCTTCACTTCATCCATAACAACACATACACAACACTAAAGCGTACAAGGGGGAGGGTGGCAACGAAAACCTATTCTAGGACCTTACCCAGGACGGCAATGAGATATCCCTGCATCTGATCCCAACAGTCATCTCCAGAGTATGCTGCTGACTTATGAGGCTGAAGGAGAGAATAGAATGAAATTCGGTGACTGTGCTGCTTCCCTGGAAAAGTACTAAGAGCGAGTACAGAATTGTCGTTACATCCAAAGAAAGAATTACCTGGTATATATTGTGACTCTCTCAGTTTAGAGGACGACGTATTGAGGTTGGTGAATTATAACCGGGCACTGAACTACGGTCAGTCTAAATGAAAGACCCCTTCTCTCCCATTCAGCTAAATTCTTTGACTACTTGGATTCGAATAACTGTAATTTACCGATCTCAGATAACACGAGTAATTTATTCTGAAGCAAACTTCAAAATAAGGTCGGCTATTTTCTAATGACAATAGACTGTAATACATGGCTGCAGTACAAAACTAGCATGCAAGGTACACGGCTGCGAGTACAAGACATGGTGCCACGGAGTGTACTTTCACTTCCTCATAGGAACGCATGTTTATATTTCAGAATAATGGCAGTTTTTGAGAGGGCTGGTTAACTCTCGTGGGCAGACAGACGCCTGGAGACTTCTTTACGAGACAGACGGCCGCTCGCGGGAGGTTCAAAGCGGCAGCGACAGGCGGGCCGGAGAAACTGGAGCGGTAATAACACGCCTCGCGCTGTCGGGGACATTAAAGATGTTGATATATTCGGAGCGGCCGATTAGAAAGTTCCGCAACATTTAATTTGGCCAGACGCCAGTTAACTAACTGCTGGTTACTGAACGGCCATGTGGCGCGCGCTGCAAAAGCCACGTGGTATTTGCATTTGAAGTATCTTAGGAAGAAGTAGCAAAAATACTTTTAGTCGATCTGAAGAACTGTCTATGTTTCGTTGCTAACAATAGTTAGTAATAACATAACAGTGATAATTTAACTCCCAGCAGGTGGCATTCTCATACAGTAGGAAAATCTTTGGGGTGAGCATTCCGGTGCGCAGATCGCAATTTTTGTAGGCAACATACATTGCCTCCAAAAGTTACGTGAGTGCGGTACAGTGTAAAGTTTGCCCGAAAACGGTCTGCAGACTTTCAATGCCATTACGTTGGTAGGACCTACAGGATCGCATAGAAAAGCGCTGTGAATTTTGTAATCGTGTTTTGTAGGCCTGTTAATGATTTAACTTTCATATCTGAAATCAGCTTAGCTGAATGCTGTTAAGAGATAAATACAAGGACATTTTACTTGTTTGCAAGTGTCACAGCTCAGATGTCGCTTTTTTTCCTTTTTTTGCCGTGGGAAAAGAAGGAACAGCCACCGCTAATTTTATAGGTTGTGTACTGCACTGGATAATATTATTGGGTGTCTGTTTCAACTTTTCACGCTGCGGCAACGCTGCGAAATGGTTTCTTAGGACGCCAAAATGAAATTTTCCCGAAAAATATCCAACTGGCATCTAACGTTTTGCAAATCAGGGGTTTCCCGAACACGGTAATGTTTTTACATACGAATTTCTTCCGTTTCACTTTTTCGTGTCATGTGTTCAATCTTCGTCCATACTTAGCGAAACTAAAATATTAATCGCGCATAATCATTCTCCACATCTTGGACGACGCTAGTCTTACAGTTTCCTCGCGTGTCTATTAAAAAAAAAATAATGCATTGGATATCTGTATAATATGCTGTATAATATGGCTCTATTGCCTGGAACTATCATACATAAATCTCATCTACGGGTGAAAATTGCTCGAAATGTTTATACATTCGACGGATTGACTGATAGCACATATCCCCAGTATCGATTTTATCTAGCTCTTGTTCCATACAGTCACATAAAGTAGCACTAGGATATTAACTATTCATCACAAAGTGTCACGATATGTTTCAATACAGAAATTGCATTTTGCTTGTATAACTATAATTAGACCTTCATGGTACCTGTCTGTGTAAAGTATCTGTTTTTCCTCCGATGTACTACGATTTGCATCTGTAGTAGGAAAAATAATTTACTACTGCTGTTACTAGAAAATAAATGTTAAACAGGAGAAATAATTGTTATATCGACAATTTCGATTTGATTTTGGCTACGTGCGCAGAACACGTGGATATTATTACCCTAAGGACACTCCTAGAGACTCTGAAGATCTCAAAGATATTACTTGCGCAGGTCAGTTGTCTTCACCGGACGTTCTAATTTTTAGGCGTTATGAGTGTGAATGTAATCGTGGGTCACACATACGTTGTCGAGTACTTTTCCCTATGACTAGAAAAGAATAATTTTACTTCCATCAATAAGAACAAAATTTACCATTAAGAGTGTCTCAGAACGCCAGGATGAGTGAAATTTTCATGTTCTTTGCTAATTATTAAGTTAACAAATGGCTCTGAACATAAATAAATAAAACAACTTGGGGGAAAAACAGTAAGGGCTAGAAAATACGAGGCGCATGAAAAGTGTTTGCTAAATTGCTTCTGACAGATAGCTTGCGTTTACTGCGTGCGCATTCGAATGACGAGTATGGAAAGAAATGTCGAAAGGCACCACACAGCCTCGAAATCTTTGATCTGAGGCAGTTCTGTCTGCTGCGCCCAATCGATTCCTGGCTGGGTTGGCCTAGCGGTTCTAGGCGCTACAGTCTGGAACCAAATGGCTCTGAGCACTATGGGACTCAACATCTGAGGTCATCAGTCCCCTAGAACTTAGAACTACTTAAACCTAACTAACCTAAGGACATCACACACATCCATGCCCGAGGCAGAATTCGAACCTGCGACCGTAGCAGTCACGCGGTTCCGGACTGAAGTGCCTAGAACCGCATGGCCACCGCGGCCGGCACAGTCTGGAACCGCGCGACCGCTACGGTCGCAGGTTCGAATCCTGCCTCGGGCATGGATGTGTGTGATGTCCTTAGGTTAGTTAGGTTTAAGTAGTTCTAAGTTCTAGGGGACTGATGATCTCAGAAGTTAAGTCCCATAGCACTCAGATCCATTTTGAACCCGGCTGGGTTGGAGATTTTATCTCCTCAGGCCCTGAGTGTGTGTGTGTCGTCTTCATCACCATCATTTCATCCTCTTCGACTCACAAGTCACCGAAGTGGCGTCAGCTAAAAAGAGTTGCACCAGGCGACCAGGTCTACCCGCCCGGAGGCCCTCGCCACACATTTCATTTGTTTCAAAAGATCTGAAGATGTTCATAATATGAAATCGAAAACGATTGTTCATTAGATGCTATAAAAATTATCGGTCATAAAATGTTCGAGCGACTCAGGAACGCCACTTGCCAAAAAAAAAAAGTCTTTCAACGTTTTCAAATGGGCAGATAGAGATGCAAAAGATCGAAATAAGCGTTCAGCTTTTTTAAAAACTTTGTGAAACCAGAAAGAAATATATAAATACTCTAATATAGTATCCAGAAGTTCATGCAACGCCAATGGCCCACGGTGTCATCTTATGGCTGTTGCGTCATCAAATGTTAGTGTTAGGGAGTGCGTGGTTCCACCTCACGGCTGTTAAGGTTGGCTTTTCTAAACCAAAATTGCTACTTCTCCTTCAAGCTGGTCCCATACAGTCCTCACGTGGCTCAATAGACTCCATTTCAGTGTCGCGAACTGAGCCTGACTCCTCCGTATGTCAATCGGGCATGCTGACCACTCGTCTGTGAAAAGTCAGTCAGCAACCAGTCCTGTTTTGGCTCAGACCCAGAAAGAAAAGCAGTTAGAAACAAAGACCCCTGATGCGTCATCGATGCTCGTTTCCTGTCTATCTGTGGGAAAAGTCCCGAGGCGGCTACTCGTTCCAGGAATATCCTTATGCGTAAAATGAAAGAACCAGCTCGGGACAGGTTCGGCGCGTAGCACAGTAAAACGTAACTCGTAACCGGTTAGAGAGATACAACGGGATAAGAAACGCCGCCGCACCACGTCACGCCTGCGGTTTGCCCTGGAAGGTGTTTCCACGGTTTCTGGTCTGCCTAGGAGCCGGACCGCTTGCTACGGGAGGCGCAGCGTCGTCCTAGGCCGCGGTGTGACGTCATCCCACGCGACGAGATGTAAACACGAGGGCGCGCCCGTTTGCGCACGAGCTGCGCGCGCCGCGTCGGCGGACGCGGGGCTGTGCAGCAAACAAGTGGCAAACAAGGCGCGTGACGCTGCAGCCGGTCGCACTTTGTTATCCGTCACCGGTGTCCACCTAATTATTTCATCGACGGGATGGCTCTACATAATACCAGCCTCTGCAGTGTCCGTGGTACACCGTCTAGTGACTACTCCATCTCTCAGGCTAGTAACGGCGTAACCAGTACTATTGGAGCAGTATAAAATCAGTCATGCGAAGAAACAAAAACATCAAGGAATCTCTGTTATGGAGAGGCGACAGGAGCTGAATACATACCTGTGGCTAAGCACTTTTACGACCAGTCAGATGCCTCTTTGATAAGAGATATTTCTCACACTAGGAGCAATGTACGTTCAGAAATACAGCTTATCATTCGAGAACTAATCTGAATGAACAGCTTTTTATGTTGCCGAGCAATAGTCAGACAATATTTTTTAAAGACCCACACCGCCATTTGACAGTTTTATTGTTTATTTAAGTACAACCCAGGTTTCGGCCTTTTACGCCATTTTCAAGTCTTTACAATATATTGCGTATGTTGTTTGCAAGTGTTGTGCAATATATGTTAAAGACATAAAATCAAATACCTGAAAATGGCATAAAAGGCCGAAACATCGGTTGTATTCAAATAAACAAAAAAAAGTCAAATGCTGGTGTGTTCCTTTAAAAAACATACTGAATGAGCCAAGTGGCTTAAATTTTAATCACATCTCGAATAATGTTTCAAAAATCGCTTTAGGGTTCAAAAGGCTCTGAGCACTATGGGACTTAACTTCTGAGGTCATCAGTCCCCTAGAACATAGAACTGCTTAAACCTAACTAACCTAAGGACATCACACACATCCGGCCCGAGGCAGGATTCGAACCTGCGACCGTACCAGTCGCGCGCTTGCAGACTGAAGCGCCTAGAACCGTTCGGCCACAACGACCGGCACACCCAGATTTACCAACATGTACTGCAAGTCAGAACCACCTCTTATTTGCAGTGGTGTAATAGCTTTTGTGGGCGCGGTTTCTATCATCTGTCTCCAATGCCTGGTATGATAACACCGCTCATTTAATTTTGACACTGAAATGCGACTTGAAAAACAATATCTGTCTTTTTACAGGGATGTGACCTTCATTGAAGATGGGGATCAGTCGATAACAAAAACCCATTACTAAAATTATGAATTGATAAAATTCTTAGTTTGATTCAGTGATAACGTTTTAACAGTTTTTTTATTTTTTTTTTTTTTTAGAAAAGGCTTTTGACGCAACTGATAACTGATGTATTTCAGTCGAACCAGGACGACAAAATACTTTGCTTCTTGACAACCATTTTCACTTAAAAGGCGATGTTTTAATTACTATTAACTAATTAAAATACCGATATAGACTATTAATAACATAACAGCTTACCTAGACGTAATCCAATTATAGTTTTCTAATCGTCCGATAAAACGGAATCGTTCGTTGTACATCATGATAACATTCTATTAGATTTTTGTTTTGGGATTTCGTAGTGATTCTTGTTCTTGTGTAGTTTTAGTCCTTTCGAACTCTTTCAACCCTGTTGAATCAAAACATTATAAATGCAATGGCGCATGGCCTGGCTGACCGACACTTCCGATCTCATGAAGAAGTCACAAATTGGATCGATTAGTGGATAGCTTCAAAAGACGAACAATTTTTTCAACGTGGGATTCGTACACTGCCCGAAAGATGGGAGAAAGTAGGTGGCCAGCGATAAAAAATACTTTGAATGATACACATCTAATCAATTTGTTTCATTAAATCCTCAAATGTTGGGGAAAAAACGGCGGAAGCAAAGTAGTACACCTTGTGGACCTTTTTTCTTGGGTGAGTTAAAGAAACTGGAACAAAGATGCTATAAATGTGTTGAGCTCGGAGGGGAATATTTTGAGTAAATACCTTTTTTTCAGACCGGTAACAGCTTTTTTCTTTATAAAGCCAAGGACTTACCAGCACCCCCTCGTAAGAAGAAGTGCACTGCAGCCTAGGCAACTAAGGCCTAAAAGCTAAGTACACTGAGGTGACAAAGCTCATAGGACAGCTATATGCACTCATACAGATGGCAGCAGCATCGCTTATACAAGGTATAAAAGGAAAGTTCATTGGCAGAGGGCTTAACAAAGCAGGATGACAGTTGGACCTAGACACATGGGATATTACATTTCGGAAATCGTTAGGGAATTCAGTATTCTGAGATCCACAGTGTTAAGAGTCTGCCAAAAATATCAAATTCCAGGCAATACCTCTCATCACGGACAATGCCGAGGAATATGACCTTCAGTTAACGACCGAAAGCAGCGGCGGCTTTCGCGGAGAGTCGTCAGTGCTAACAGACAAGCAACACTGCATGAAATAACCATAGAAATCCGTTAGGACAGCGCAACGAAATTTAGCGTTAATGGGCTATGGCAGCAGACGATTTACGCTAGAGACTAACAGCACGACGTTGCCTATAGCGCCTCTCCTGAGCTCGTGACCATATGGGTTCGACCCTACACGACTGGGAAACTGTGGCCTGGTCGAATGAGTTCCGATTTCAGTTGGTAAGAGCTGATGGCTAGATTCGAGAGTGGTGCAGACCTCACGAAGCCATGGGCTCATGTTGTCAACAAGGCACTGTGAAAGCTCGTGGTGGCTCCATAATGGTGTGGGCTGTGTTTACATGTGCTCTCGTCCAACTGAAGCGATCATTGACTGGAAATGGTTGTGTTCGGCTACTTAAAGACCATTTGCAACCATTCATGGGCTGCATGTTCCCAAACATGTCACCGGGCCAGAACTGTTTGCGATTGATTTGAAGAAGATTCTGGACAATTCGAGCTTATGATTTGGCCACCCAGGTCGCCCGACATGAATTTCATCGAATATTTATGAAGGGAAAGCGGAAAGGTGGGAGGAGTATATAGAGGGTCTATACAAGGGCGATGAACTTGAGGACAATATTATGGAAGTGGAAACGGATGTAAATGAAAATGTATTGGGAGATATGATACTGCGTGAAGAGTTTGACAGAGCACTGAAAGACCTGAGTCGAAACAAGGTCCCGGGAGTAGACAACATTCCATTAGAACTACTGACAGCCTTGGGAGAGCCAGTCCTGACAAAACTCTACCATCTGGTGAGCAAGATGTATGAGGCAGGCGAAATAACCTCAGACGTCAAGAAGACTATAATAATTCCAATCCCAAAGAAAGCAGGTGTTGACAGATGTGAAAATTATCGAACTATCAGTTAAGTCCAAGCTGCAAAATACTAACGTGAATTCTTTACAGCTGAATGGAAAAACTGGTAGAAACCGACCTCGAGAAAGATCAGTTTGGATTCCGTAGAAATATTGGAACACGTGAAGCAATACTGACCCTACGACTTATCTTAACAAATAGATTAGGCTAAAAACCTGTCTCACTCCCTTCCCAATCACTACTTCCCTTTCACGTCTCGCGACTCTTATAACTGCCATCTGATTTCTGCACAAATTGTAAATAGCCTTTCGCTCCCTGTATTTTACCCCTGCCACCTTCAGAGGTATATTCAAAAAAGTTGTGGATATGGGAATATCCATATTAGTGTGTGCTCCAGTTAATGCCAATTAAAATAGTTAATTAGATCTCATTTTGTCGTGGAAAATGTTTGCACAACCTCCACAGGTAATCGATATGGCACCGTGTGTTGGCGAGTATGTGAAACCACGAAATGTAGTTTGTGGCTGTCAGGGTTTGGGGGCCATCGTAATCAGATTAGACGGCGGCGGTCTCCCGTTGTGGCGTGTGGCCCGCTGGCTGCCGAAACTTTCTCCGCGTCGCAGAGCCTCTTTACGGCTGCAGATGGCGGACAGCGATTGGCCGACAGCGTGATTCACCAGCGCGGCGCCCGCGGCTCCACCGCGCGCCGCAAAATGAAACAAGCGCCATTTTTTTTTCTTCGCCCGGGGGCACACAATTAATGAGGACAAAGATGGACGGCACGCAGAGTGCACGCCGGTGCCATAAAATGGACAGCCAGCGCCAATAAAATACTCCCCTCTCACTCCGTCTTTGTACGCACACGCAACCGCGCATGCATGCATATAAACAGCGAGTGAGAGCAAACACACACGCAGGCGCACACATACCGAGAGAGTGACACAGGGGGAGAGAGCACCGGCATTACAATATACCGAGATGCTGCTGACGCGAATTTCTCAGCACGCGAAGTTGGTGGCGATAGCGTCGCTCAAAGAAGAAGAAAAAGAGGCAGCAAAGAACTCAGAGAACTTCCAGCTGAGATGTAAAGCAACGAGATATAAAACCTGAACTGGCGACGACACAACATCTGGCAGACGAAAGCTGTGAAGAATGCCACGCAGACAGCTAGATACTATTTAGTGGGCTTTCGGGAGGAGCCTATAACATGTGTGCACACCAGCTTTTTTTATGTATGTTGAAGTTAAGGACAGACCTACTCTTGTGAAAAGCACTGATCTTATAAAACCAGCTTTCACTTCCTTGCAAACAGGTCCGATTTTGACGGAAATATGCTTATTCGTAAGATGTAGCAAAATGCGGTAATGAATTGGGAAAGTTCCAAAATAAATAAATAAATCCACGATAAAATAAATAGTATTAGAAATTCTTGGACCATTGATATACATACACCGCCCACTGCTCTCTCTCCCTGCCGTGGTAAGGTTTGAAATCAATATCTAAGTCACGTGACGAAGAGCAAATAACCGTTCAAATGGTTCAAATTGCTCCGAGCACTATGCGACTTAACTTCTGTCCTCAATCCCCTAGAACTTAGAACTACTTAAACCCAAATAAGCTAAGGACATCATACACATCCATGCCCGAGGCAGGATTCGAACCTGCGACCGTAGCGGTCTCGCGGTTCCAGACTGTAGCGCCTAGAACCGCTCGGCCACCCCCGCCGGCGCAAATAGCCGTCTTTCTGTCATTAAGCACTATGTTAGGTCGACATTTACAGCTTTTATCATTTCTAGTTCAATTCAAGCATTGATTTTAACAACTCAGCGACTTCTTTTATTAGTATTGCACATGTGGTAGTACACTTAACCAATTATCTTCGGAATTCCCAAAATTAAAGTGATTATCGTTTCAAACATTCGGCCACGTACAGGGGTATCAGTTTGGAACAGTTTGTTACAGTTCTTTCTTTTTAAATTTGACAGAATTCAAATCTGTAGTGAATTCCTCTATTTTTTCGTCACTGTGGATCGCTTAGTTCACCGTTTCTGCACGAGAAGAAGACAAAATATTAGTTTTACAGGAAGCACTTAGTTTTCTGACGATTCCTCAATACTAAGCGTAAAATGTTATATTATGCTTTTTGTAGCATCCGTTTGTTTCTATACTTTTTACATAACATAAGCTTTTATGTTTTATGGCATTTGCTTAATCCAATAAAGCAGTAAACAACATCCAGACCAGAACTGTAATATAAGACGAAACGTTGAATATAGAGAAAACTCTTGGGGCAAGTCAGATATTAGCATTCTGCCGTTTCAAAATTTTCGCCAGTTATCGAATATCACGTCTGAGGAGCAACGTACAGCAGCTGATCAAAAGTGTCCGGACACCTGTTACCAGACATCAACACGAGGAGTGTCCAGCCTTCACCTTTATGGCGGCTTCAGCTCTTTTTGGGACACTTTGAGTGAGGTGTCTGAATGCCGGTGGAGGAATGGCAGAGCCGAAACCTCAGAAGGTAGTGATGTTGTACTCTGTGGTCTGGAGCGAAATCTACTCTCGAATTTCATGCCATAGGTGTTCCATTCGGTCGAGGCTGCGAGTCTGGCCAGGCCACTCAGTTTTAGGATTGTTACCGTCCACAAACAGCTGCCCCACAAATGCTCATATATGACAAGCTGCGGTGTCATGCTGATAGAATCGTCTTGTACAAATTATCCCTCTGCTGAACAGAATACAGAACGCTGTAAAATGTGTACATATCCTTCCGCACGTAGCGTTTACCTAAAGGCAATAAGTGGATCACAGCTTATTACAAAAGACACCTCGATACCGTAATAGCACCACCTGCGTAGCTGCTCTAGATCATGGGATCCCGGGTTCCATTCCTGGTCGGGTCGGGGATTTTCTCTGCCCGGGGATTGGGTGTTTGTGTTGTCCTCGTCATCTCATCAAGATATGGTGAGAATGGAAATGTAAAGATTGGGAACTTGTATGGGCTCTGATGACCACGAAGTTGAGCGCTCCGCAAACCAACATCATCATCACCACTTCCGTACTTAAAAGAAGGAAGGTAAGGGTTTAACGTCCCGTCGACAACGAGGTTGTTAGAGACGGAGCACAACCTCGGAATGTGTCAAGGATGGCGAAGCAAATCGACCGTGCCCTTTCAAAGGAATCATCCTAGCGTTTGCTTGGAGCGATTTAGAAAGACCACCGAAACCTTAAATCTCGATGGCCGTAAGCGGATTTGAACTGTCGTCCTCCAGAATTTAAGTCCAATGTGCTAACCACTATAACACCTCCGTCGGTCCCTCTGTACTTCCCTTTCGGCACCGCACATGATGGTACATAACGTTTCCCAGACCTTTGACAAATCCAAACCCTTCCGTTGGACTCCTATAGAGTGATTCGCCCAAACCCTTCCATCGGATTCGTATAGAGTGATTCATCACTCCAACTAACTGGTTTGCACTCATCGACTTTCTGGGGGTCGCTCTTTGCTCGAAGTGTCAATCATCATAGATTACAGAAATATGTGGCTCTTGAATAGCTGCTCTACCATTGTTCCCCACTCGTTCTCATTCCTTATTCAGAGTCATTGACCAGCACTACTGCTTGTTACGGTTCGAAAATCACGAGTGATTCGTTCCGCTGTTTTCATTCCACTTCTTACAGTCACCTTCCGTAATGCTCGACGGTCGCTGTCCGTGAGGACGTGACGTCGTCCTGGACTTTGTTTAGCTGTGACTGCTCCTTTGCGTTTTCATACGTCACCAACAGTCGGCGTGGGCTGCTTTGGAAGGGCTGAAATTTCCCTAACAGATTTGTTACTCAGGTGGCAACCAATAACGAGTCCAAGTTCAAAATCACTGACCTCTCCTGATCGACCCATTGTGGCGTTACGGTTTCTTTACTCACAACTCAGCGCCTCCTTTTACGCTGGTGAGTCCACCTCTCGTTGCATATAGTCCCCCCCTTTTTTTCCTTTATTGAGTTTCGATTCCCTCCAAAGGGTGCGGGCTGGCAGCAGCTTAGTATGCCGCTCTTAAGCCTACAGAATTTGTTTTAAAAAGATGATGATAATAAATAATAAAAACAGGCGATAAAATCGGAGACTTAAATGGTAACATGGTGGAACTTAAAACATAGAACAAAGGGATGATATGCTAATAAAATACATATGAAGCAGACAGGTAAAATACTAGACAGACAATTAAAAAACACAGCGACAGTCTGGTTTCTGTTCATAAGACACTTAAAATTCACACCCAGTGACAGCATGATTTCTGTTCGCAACACTTTGGAAAGACGAAACAACACTGAACAGTCACTTGAACACTGCACTAAAAAGTTGCAAATATGACATACCACAGCTGAGGGGAGATGGGGGGAACCTGGACAGATGATGGGAAAGAAAAATGGGGGGAAGGAGAGGGAAAACGAAGGAAGGAGGGGGGAAAGGAGCCGATGGAGGACGGGGACCCATAAGAGGGGGGGGGGGGGTTCTGGGCAGACGCAACAGGGAAACAGGGAGTGGGGAAAGGCAAAGGAGGGGAATACAAAAGGAGTCGGGGGGGGGGGGAGAAGGGAGACAGGGAGAGGTTAGGCAGGGAGAAAACAGGATAGAAGGGGTGGGGAAGAGGGAGCCCAGGGAAAGGACAGAGGAAAGGAGTGGGGTGGGGATCAGAGTTGATAGGAGGGGTAAATGGAGGGAGAGAGGGCATCATCCGGGAGGGAGAGTTGACGGAAGCCACCTTGGGAAAGGAGATGAAGGAGGTAGAGATGGAGGATAGGGGGGACATAACAGTGAAGGCGTGGCAGAGGACATGGATGGGAGAGGAGAGGAGCAACCAGGGGGTGAGGGGTGACATATTATGGTCAATTCCGCATCATATAGGGATGTCCGAAGGGAAGACCATCATGTTCGGCGTTAGGCAGTTAGTGTACAAAGTTACAAGTACAGGAACCAGCTTTAAATGCTGAATCTAGGTGTATACGAGGGGCGTGCAGTAAATAATGGCCTTCAGTAAACAACGCATCACATTTTTTTCTCCGCCAGTTTTGGTTTAAAAAATGCGCTATTTTTTGTGGGACATCGCTTCAGCTTCTGTAGTTTCTTGAAATTCCTGTAGATGGTGGCGCTATACGTAGCCTTCAAAATGGTGTCTGTAACGGAGGTGCATTCAAAGCAGAGAACTGTCATTCAGTTTCTTTTTATGGGACACCAGAGCAACTCAAGTATTCAGAGGCGCTCGCAGAATGTCTATAGAGACCTGGCAGTGAACAAAAGTATGGTGAGTAGTTGGGCCACGCAGATCTGTCTGATCTCCCACGTACTGCACGGCCGTTCACAGCTGTGACTCCTGCAATGCTGGGACGTGCGGACACTCTCATTCGAGCTGATCCAGGAATCACAATCAAACACCTCGCTCCCGGCCAAATGTTTATGTTGGTAGTGCTGACGCACTCGTCCACCAGTTGAGATACCCAAGTGTGTGCCAGCTGGACTCTTTCCACCTAACAGAAGACCGTAAAGAGCAACGAAGGATATCTGTGCGGAATTGCTTGCGCGTGAAGCGGCTCATCGTAACAATATTTTGTCGAACAGGAAGTTATCGGCTCCGACGTCGATCAGTAGATGAGTACCATGTGGGCATAAAGAACGTCCCAGTAAGGTGGCGTGTAGTCGTCGCAATCAACGAAAATTACCTTTAAAAATAGAGTTTTGTAGCAAAAACAAAAAAAAGGAAAAAAGAGTAGGGAATAATATGGTGTATGGGAACCTTGAATAAAATACACTACTGGCCATTATAATTGCTACACCAAGAAGAAATACACATGATAAACGGGTATTCATTGGACAAATATATTATACTAGAACTGACATGTGATTACATTTTCACGCAGTTTGGGTGCATAGATCCTGAGAAATCAGTACCCAGAACAACCACCTCTGGCCGTAATAACGGCCTTGATACACCTGGACATTGAGTCAAACAGAGCTTGGATGGCGTGTACAGGTACAGCTGCCCATGCAGCTTCAACACGATACCACAGTTCATCAAGAGTAGTGACTGGCGTATTGTGACTAGCCACTTGCTCGGCCACCATTGACCAGACGTTTTCAATTGGTGAGAGATCTGGAGAATGTGCTGGCCAGAGCGGCAGTCGAACATTTTCTGTATCCAGAAAGGCCCGTACAGGACCTGCAACATGCGGTCGTGCATTATCCTGCTGAAATGTAGGGTTTCGCAGGGATCGAATGAAGGGTAGAGCCACGGGCCGTAACGCATCTGAAATGTAGCGTCCACTGTTCAAAGTGCCGTCAATGCGAACAAGAGGTGACCGAGACGTGTAACCAATGGCACCCCATACCATCACGCCGGGTGATAAACCAGTATGGCGATGACGAATACACGCTTCCGATGTGCGTTCACCGTGGTGTCGCCAAACACGGATGTGACCATCATGATACTGTAAACAGAACCTGGATTCCTCCGAAAAAATGACGTTTTACCATTCGTGCACCCAGGTTCGTCGTTGAGTACACCTGTCTGTGATGCAGCGTCAAGGGTAACCGCAGCCATGGTCTCCGAGCTGATAGTCCATGCTGCTGCAAACGTCGTCGAACTGTTCGTGCAGATGGTTGTTGTCTTGCAAACGGCCCCATCTGTTGACTCAGGGATCGAGACGTGGCTGCACGATCCGTTACAGCCATGCGGATAAGATGCCCCTCATCTCGACTGTTAGTGATACGAGGCCATTGAGATCCAGCACGGCGTTCCGTATTACCCTCCTTAACCCACCGATTCCATATTCTGTTAACAGTCATTGGATCTCGACCAACGCGAGCAGCAATGTCGTGATAGGCTATAATCCGACCTTTATCAAAGTCGGAAACGTGATGGTACGCATTTCCCCTCCTTACACGAGGCATCACAACAACGTTTCACCAGGCAACACCGGTCATCTGCTGTTTGTGTATGAGAAATCGGTTGGAAACTTTCCTCATGTCAGCACGTTGTAGGTGTCGCCACCGGCGCCAACCTTGTGTGAATTCTCTGAAAAGCTAATCATTTGCATATCACAGCATCTTATTCCTGTTGGTTAAGTTTCGCGTCTGTAGAATGTCGTCTTCGTGGTGTAGCAATTTTAATGGCCAGCAGTGTAGATGTCAGAAAGGAATTGTGTTGCATTGCTTACTGCATTGAGCACTGTTAGTATTATAAGTCCTTAGGGTTTGCTATGGCACGTCTAGACTAATTAGAATACATCTACATACATACTCCGCAATCCACTATACGGTGCGTGGCGGAGGGCGCTTCGTACCACAACTAGCTTCTTCTCTCCCTGTTCCACTCCCAAACAGAACGAGGGAAAAATGACTGCCTATATGCCTCTGTATGAGCTCTAATCTCTCTTATCTTATCTTTGTGGTCGTTCCGCGAAATATAAGTTGGCGGCAGTAAAATTGTACTGCAGTCAGCCCTAAATGCTGGTTCTCTAAATTTCCTCAGTAGCGATTCACGAAAAGAACGCCTCCTTTCCTCCAGAGTTTCCCACCTGAGTTCCTGAAGCGTTTCCGTAGCACTCGCGTGATGATCAAAACCTACCAGTAACAAATGTAGCAGCCCGCCTCTGAATTGCTTATATGTCCTCCCTCAATCCGACCTGATAGGGATCCCAAACGCTCGAGCAGTACTCAACAACAGGTCGTATTAGTGTTTTATAAGCGATCTCCTTTACAGATGAACCACATCTTCCCAAAATTCTACCAATGAACCGAAGATGACTATCCGCCTTCCCCACAACTGCCATTACATGCTTGTCCCACTTCATATCGCTCTGCAATGTTACGCCCAAAAATTTAATCGACGTGACTGTGTCAAGTGCTACATTACTAATGGAGTATTCAAACATTACGGGATTGTTTTTCTTATTCATCTGCATTGATTTACATCTATCTACATTTAGAGTTAGCTGCCATTCCTTACACCAATCACAAATCCTGTCCAAGTCATCTTGTATCCTCCTACAGTCACTCAACGACGACACCTTCCCGTACACCACAGCATCATCAGCAAACAGCCGCACATTACTATCCACCCTATCCAAAAGATCATTTATGTAGATAGAAAACAACAGCGGACCTACCACACTTCCCTGGGGCACTCCAGATGATACCCTCACCTCCGATGAACATTCACCATCGAGGACAACGTACTGGTTTCTATTACTTAGGAAGTCTTCGAGCCCCTCACATACTTGGGAGCCAATCCCATATGCTTGTACCTTAGTTAGGAGTCTGCAGTGGGGCACCGAGTCAAACGCTTTCCGGAAGTCAAGGAATTTGGCATCCGTCTGATACCTTTCATCCATGGTTCTCAAGATATCATCTGAGAAAAGGACGAGTTGCGTTTAGCAGGAGCGATGCTTTCTAAAGCCGTGCTGATGCACGGACAGCAACTTCTCTGTCTCAAGGAAATTCATTATATTCGAACTGAGAATATGTTCGAGAATCCTGCAACAAACCGATGTTAAGGATATTGGGCTGTAATTTTGAGGATCCGTTCTTCTACCCTTCTTACATACAGGCGTCACCTGCGCTTTTTTCCAGTCGCTCGGGACTCTACGTTGGGCAAGAGATTCGCGATAAATGCAAGCTAAATAAGGAGGCAATGCAGTACAATATTCTCTGTAAAACCGGATTGGAATCCCATCAGATTTATTTATTTTCAATCCATTCAGCTGCTTCACAACCCCAGGGCAGCGTTTAAATACTCATTCTTCCCGCGCTGCATTACTCAATGGGAGGGCATGAAACCGTAGTAAATGGTACATTGGGAAGTACCTTCGGCCATACACTTCGTACTGGTTTGCAGAGTACAAACGTAGATGTAGATGTACGGGGCGTTTATTCGTGTCGTCACTGAATTGCTGCAGCCTGGTCCTCTCCCGGCTGGATCAGTGTCGGTGCGGCGACTGAGGAGCAGCGATGCAGGAGAGGGATAAGGGCAGCGCCGCAGGGCTAGGTCGTGAGGGAGGCGCTGGCCAGCGGCGCGGGTGGCGGCCCGTCTGACGTGACAGCCGGTAATCACGCGGTCACGTCTCGGCGCCGAGGGGCAGGCCGCAGTGTCTGGCCGAGCGGCCCGATGCGGCGATAAGCGCCAGCCAGCTAGCTAGCTAGCAGCCCTCACAGGCTAGGACCGCAGCCACCGCCGCACGGAGGCCCCACTGCCTGCTTCGGCTCGTGGAAAATGCACACCGCGCTGGTAAAATCAGTGTGGTACTTCACGACCTCTCCCCCGCCTTCGAATCATTGTGGTGTGTAGGACCCATTGGACGAACTACTTCTGCAAGAACTTTCAGCATTGCAGCGCGTCAGCAATAGTAAGTATCGAAATAGTGATAAAAAATCCGCCTCGATTGCACAAAATACCTGGTGTTTACCTAGGTTTCAGCGTGGGTAACCACGCCTTCTTCAGAACAATTTTCTAAAACAGCATGCCTATTGTGTACATAGTTCCGCGTAGTCAGCGCGTACACAACTTTCCCACTAGAGCGCGCCCCGCTAAGCACAACAGCGCAGGCGCAGCGCTCGTCCGCCTCCGCACTACGAGATGGCGCTGTCTTAGAGACGGACCGAATTCTGCTTCCGCCGATCCGCGTATTAATATGTCACGCAGCCAATGAGATTGCTGCTAACGTAGGACCTTTTCCCCTCGCGGATCACACTCGCGTAGTGATACCTGAACGCTCGAGGAATTATAACGAGTGTGCAGACCTCCGATTAGTCAGTCTGCAATTTGTCTGCACCAGTCTGTACCAGACTGCATTAGTGTGTACCAGTCTATAGTCAAGTTTCAGTCTGCGCCTAATAAGATTATCATATTCCTGTACATAGCCATGAAGATAAATGTATAGACACTTTGTCAAGTATCAGAGATATGTGAGAATAAGATTAACGTACCAAGACCAAAGGAACTTCAGATTGTCAATTGTTAACAGCATCCAGAATCAAATTACGTAATATCTATGATTTTTATTATTCTAATAAATGTGTGTGAAAATTAATCAAGTTCACAGTACACACAGTACACACATCACATTGCCTAAATGTGCACGGATGGTAATTTCTACCTAATTCTAGGGCCTCCATATGAGCTTGTGCTGATTTACCATCCGTGCACAAAGTTTGCCGTGCGTTGCTATTATGTATGTCGTAATTCCCGCATCATCGCTTTTATCAATTGCTCAATTTGCTATTTGTGCGACAACTTTTGGCAATCAGTTAGGTCCCGATCCGTATTAACTTTGTAATCCCGCTCCTATGCATAAGAAAGAAGAGCGTTCCCTGGCGGCGCGCATGTGCGGTGATTTCGATAGCCACGCATGTTAGCAGTCTGCGGTGCCTTAGTTCGGTGGAGAGCCTGTGACCATCGTACGTTGGCTGCGGAGAGGCAGCACACACACAGAGATAAGTAATGTTATTGACTTGGTGCATATGTACCGCGTATTTGTAAAAAAAAAAAAAAAAAAAAAAAATGGTGTCTTGCCCCTGTAGGTGTTTATTTTAGTCTTTGACTGTGCCCATTTAGCCAAGCTGTTTTATAAAACTGCTCTGAAGAAGGCGTGGTTACCCAGGCTGAAACCTAGGTAAACACCGGGTATTTTGTGCAATCGAGGCGAATTTTTTATAATTACTTCTGCAACAGCTCCTTGTGCCACAATTCTTACACAGGGCAATTCACTGACGATGTTACAACTTTCAGGGATGATGGAAAAGGGTAAGTATATCAACCTGAGCTAAAGAACCGTGATCCGGAAACGACCGAGCCCAACGATATAATCGGGAATCTTCCTGATACCTCTGACGGAGGATCTCTTCTCCTGCAAGCTCTTTGTTTTCCACATGTTGGGAGTATGTAATACGGACGAAAACAAGAAAAACTTGACTAGTAAACAAGGGCTCCAAAATGCATACCTTAAGACCTCTCACTACTTGTTCATCTTCGATACTGTGAAACACATCTCTTCTAGCGCAAGCTCTGTAGTTTCCATATTTTCGGAAGGCATAGTATGGACCAAACCAAGGAAAAATGTCCAGTTAATATTGTTCGAAAATGCATACATTGAGAAATTTGGGCACCTATTCAGTAGAAGAGATTTGTTTCACATTATCGAAGATGAATAAGTGATAATAGCTTTCAAAGTATTCATTTTACAGTCCATGTTTACTACATAGCCGCGCGGGGTAGCCGTGTGGTCTAGGACGTCTTGTCACGGCTTGCGTGGCTTCTCTCGTCGGAAGTTCGAGTTCCCCCTCGGGCATGGGTGTGTGTGTTTGTCCTTAGGATATTTTAAGTTGAGTAATGTGTAAGCTTAGGGACTGATGACCTTAGCAGTTAAGTCCCGTAAGATTTCACACATATTTGAACATTCCTCCCATTGTCCTTACCAAAAAAATTTGCAATTTACTACATTTTTTCCCCTTGCTTTGGTCCATAGTACCACCTATAGAAGATTCTTATCCAACAGTCTCAGCAACAACAGTTCCGGAATATGTATTCCACCGCCAGAGTTGTCAGAACTATTTTCGCTTATAATTTTCTGCTCGGCCGTTTCCAAATCACGGTGCCTTACCTCAAATTATTACACTTACACTTCCTCATCATCCCATAAAGTTTGTATCATCATAACACAATCAACCTATACAGGGTAATTTTGCTAAATGGGGGCAAGTGCAGGGTACGATCTTGGACCTATGACCAGAAATATGGCACAATTAAAGTAAAGCCACGCAGAGTGGCCGCGCGGTTTGAGGCGCCGTGTCGCGGATTGTGCGGCCCCTCCCACCGGAGATTCGGGTCCGCCCTCGGACATGGGTATGTGTCTTGTTCTTAGCATAAGTTAGTTTAAGTAGAGTGTAAGTCTAGGGGCCGATCACCTCAGCAGTTTCGTCCCTTAGGAATTTGCGCACATTTGAACATTTTTTGGTTCAAAACGGTTCAAGCCGCGCGGGATTAGCCGAGCGGTCTCGGCGCTGCAGTCGTGGATGGTGCGGCTGGTCCCGGCGGAGGTTCGAGTCCTCCCTCGGGCATGGGTGTGTGTGTTTGTCCTTAGGATAATTTAGGTTAAAGCAGTGTGTAAGCTTAGGGACTGATGACCTTAGCAGTTAAGTCCCATAAGATTTCACACACATTTGAACAAAACGGTTCAAGTGGCTCTAAGCACTATGGGACTTAACATCTGAGGTCATCAGTGCCCTAGACTTAGAACTACTTAAACCAATCTAACCTAAGGACATCACAAACATCCATGCCGGAGGCAGGATTCGAACCTGGGACCGTAACAGCAGCACGGTTCTAGACTGAAGCACCTAGAACAGCTCGGCCACAGCGGCCGGCGAACATATTTTGAAAGTACACCCACTTGAAAGTGTAGGTTTCAGTGACTAAAAGCCCACATGAGAACACACTAGACAGTGCGAACGTTCCATCTGTACTAATGTTTTGGTGATTCTGGTGGCAGTGAACCTTGAGCACCAGTTCGGCCTCAATGTGTCGGTGGGCGGGGATTATTGGCAAACGCCTCGTGGAATCAGTTAACCTTGAAAAACGGCTCACAGGCGAGGCATATCTCGATATTCTGCTTTCCTTGCTGGAAGACATGCGTTTAGGGGTACTGAAGGTAATGTGGGCAGTACATTGTGGTGCTCCAATGCTGTTTTCCTTGCTGGAAGACATGGCTTTAGAGATATTGAAGCTAATGTGGGCAGTACATTGTGGTGCTCCAGAGCTGGAGGCATTTCGACAGCATCTATCCCGACTACACACTCAGGCTGAACTGCTGTCCTCGGTTGGGTGCCACCATACCCTTAAAACACTGGTATACACACAACATTCCTACTTCTCTGATGCGTTCTCATGTGTGCTTTCAATCAATGAAGCCTACATTGTCAAAGATTCCGTCTTCAAGTGGGTGTATCTCCCCAGCAACTCATTTTCGGCCACACGTTCATTTGACCTGTTTTACTCCTTATCTGAGCAAGGATAGTTTCCTGTAGTTTGTCTCCGTATTGCAAAATTACCCCGTCCAGTTATGGCAGAAGTCAGATACTCGTGAGCCAAAACATTGAGACAGAGCGTCACCTGGTAATGACAGATATAGACAGAGTAGAAACGAATGGTGAATCATTCCACAGAATATACGGGCTGCAAATGGAGAGATCTGCTAATGTAAGTGACGTTCACAAATGACGGATCGTTTTGATCAGACCGCCGTAAACAAGCATATCAGAGAAGATGGTCGGCTGTTGACGTCCTTACACTGCGTGATCCTATGGAAAGTGCTTGAAGGACTGTGCAACCCCAAATAAGTGACAAGGTGTTGGACGCCTACACCTCATCACAAAAAGTGGAGATGAGAGGCTTGCCCGCTCCCTACTGCAGGACAGGTTTTGACTGCAGATCTGACGGGAGAGTACGTTGTTAGTGGCCTGGAGCATATCGTTCGTCGCACATAGTTGGACATGAGGCTCTGCAGCAGACGGCCCAGACCCTACGTGTTGTCTTACTGGCAATCATCAATTACAATTCTTGTGGACACACGATCATTGAAATTGGACTGTGGATCTGTGGTCAGATGAGTCGCGTTTCTTCTTACACCAGATAGACAGTCGTGTCTGGACGCGCCGTCACTCAAGGCGAAAAGCCGTGTGATGAATGCACCGCACCACGGACGCAGGCCACAGGGGTAGTATTATTGCATAACCTCTGCGTAGACCTCTGGTACCACATATCTCCGGGCTACCAAGGACTTGTCGAATCAATTTCATTCAGAATTGCTGCTTTCTTGCGTTCGAAAACTGGACCAACACGCTATTATGGTAGTCACGATGTTTTGAGTCATCAGTGCATCTCCTATATTCGAGTGAATGCAATATCGAGTCACGCCTACCACAAGGGTCAGTATTCAGTCCATAGCTCCACACAGATAATGGAAGACGATTATGCATTAACATCCCTTCATTAGAGGCGGAGCACAAGCTAGAAATGGGGAAGACGGGAAGTAAATCGACCGTGTCATTTCAAGCGAGTTTGGTGAATCGTAGAAACCATCATCGTGGGCGGACGGATGGGAATTTGAATCACCGTCATCCAGAATACGAATAGCCATTGCACCACTTCACTCGGTTTCTACATGGGAGTTCATTACTCCTAGAGCAGCGTGAACCCTAAAATACTGCGACATTGGTTGCAGACAGCTCCCCATCATATCACCTACTAAGAGCCGTCGGGAAAATACAGCGCTAATTCCTTGAAAGGAACTATTATCCCTGAGAAACACGGCATTCCAAAAAAGGTAAACGAACCGGTCACGAACACCGCGAAACAGTCGAGAGTGGAGTGCGGATCCACGGGCACGGAACCTCCGAAGGTCGAACTCCTGCGAGTCAATTCGGAGTTAAGATAACTGTGAGAGCGTTGATCTTTTGATTTCCTACGAAAAATACAGAGATGTGAGCTGCAGATGCAAGTGTGATGTTTTGGAGGATACCGCTGACCTAGAGTTTCCAGTTGACATATGAAATTGCTCACAAATGGCACTTTCACAAGCACGGATTAGTAACGTAATTCCACTGGAAGAAACGTTCGCCAACAGTCGCTCCAGTTGAACAGTGATCGAACTGTTCGAGCGACTGCGGTGGGTAGCAGCAGCGGTGTCGACAACAGGCTGCCGTTTGCGACAGAAATACTTAACGAGCATTTGGATGAAATATCAAGTCTTCCGTGGAGACTTGCCGGAATCGAACATCAACTAAAATTGTTAAATGGGCTAGATAATGTATTAACAGTTCCATCCCGTGCCACGTGACGGTAATATATTCTGCATGTGTATAAATACTCAGATAGCCACTGCACAGTGCATGGCGGAGGGTACATCGTGCCAGTTCTTTTTCCTGTTCCACACTCAACGAGGCAAAACTGACTGTCTGAATGCCTCTGTACATGCCCTAATCTTTTTTACTTCCTTCTCATCACCCTGCGGGAGATATGTGTTGGTGATAGAGTAATGGCCGCACAGTCCACCTTACCCAACAGTGTTACGCTACAAATACGTCGACTTTCGACCAACGACTCCGATTTATGTTCCCCGAGCGTTTGTGATACACTTTAGAACAGGCTATACGGACTTGAATTCTTTCTATGTATCATACCTACTTGATAAAGACTCCAAACACTGGAACAATACTCTACAATTGGTCACACTGAAGTCTTGCAAGGTATTCACAATTTTTTTATAGACGCACTGCACTTTCCCAGAAGCATCCCAAAAAATCCAAGGCTTCCATTCGCTTTCGGTATACTGATTTTACCGGATTGTCCCATTTTGTATCGCTTCATAGTGCTGACGCTAAATACTTCCACGATGTGAAGTCCTCAAGATGTTCACTACTAATCTCGTATTCAGATACTATAGGTATTTTCTTACATTTGTCCACATTCATGGCACCAAGTTTAAATGTAGCTCAGCTCTTTTCTCATTCCCTAACACCGTCCAACGACGATAAAATGCTACACACAACTGCACAGCCAGCGAACAACCCTACTGTGCTACTTATCCCAAATCGTTGATACACTCAGGAACATAGTACAACCGGAGGGACGAAAGGTACAACTTTGAAAATAAGTACAGTGAGATTCGATATGCAAATGATCCAAGGTGGCTGACATTGCCCATGCTCACAGACCCTGCCGTGGTGCTGCAATCGGACAGGACATAGTATCTAAACGGTGCGTAATGGGCCAGTCATACACGTGGCTGTCACATTCCAACTCAAGTATGACGTTAGCAGGCGCAGTAAACGATGTTAAGCCAGTCTGAAGGGGGTCTAATCATCGGCAAGAAAGTCGAAGGCTGGTCGACACCCGTTGGGCTCGCCAAGTCGATATTTCGAATTGTAACGTCAAACGATGTTGGAGCAGTGGACTTGGCACCATGTGTGGCGTATTTGGTGCGGAGCGAGCAAGAACACAACGAGGCAAGAGGCTCGAAGGACCGTGCGGCAAGCGATTAGGGATCCTACAGTGTTTCTTTCCACGACACAAGTGGATAAACAGATGCCAGTTGATCCACAAAGCAATTCCAAACGCTTTGCAGATGCGAATTTGAAAACCAAGCTCCCTTGTGTACTGAAAGTCTCTTCGGGTTTGCTGCCGGATACTAAAATCAACTCGATTCAATATTTCGGCGACCCAATTGTTTGCCATCTTGAGGAGAACGCTGCTTCTGCTGCTGAGTCCCGCTGAGAACTGATGCCAAGGCTGCAAATCGAAGTCCTATAAAGGCCCCCGTAACGTACACGGCACATGCGTCGCCCATTACAGTTGCTGCCTTCCAAGACTTTCAATACTTATTACGCCGGGAAAGCCTAAGAAATCAACGTTGTTTACTGCCGTTAACACCGAGACATCGGATACACCGTCTACAATGGTGCCAAGTCAGATCGACATGGATTGCCACAGACGAGCAAAACATGGTGTTTAGTGATGAATCCAGATTCGTTTTGGGACCGGATGATAACTGCCTATGGATGTCGTGAACGGTACAGTTCCACCCACGTACCACACCGCCCGCACAGCCGGCTTAATAGTCTGGGAGGCCATAGCCTACGATAGCCGTTCCCCTCTAATAGTGGTACGCGGAACCTTAACGGGAAAGCATTATGCTGAAGACATTCCTTCAGTCCTATGTGGGACCTTTCCTTCATGACGTACCGGCGGCAGCCTTCCAGCAAGATAATGCTCGTTCGCATACAGCTCGAGTTGCTCAAGACTTACTATGTTATGTTCCGTCTCTTCCATGATCAATCTGCTTCTGGACTTGTCCACCGTAGAGAATGTGTGGGATCAGGAGAAACGCCAGGTACTGCCGTGTCACTCTCACATGATTTAGAAGTGGCTGTTCAAGATTTGTGGTCAAATCTCCCTCAGGACATCAGACGTCTAATCAGTTCCATGCCAGAACGTGTTGCGGCCTGTATTGCAGTAAAAGGTGGTCCAACGTGTTATTTGTTTTTTGGTGTTGATTTTCGGATCAAGTGAATCTTTCGTGTATCATTTCGATCTGGCTCCTCTCCTGGTGCGCTATTTTCATTGTTCCTGAGTGTATATACTGAAGAAGCTTCGTTGGGGGCACTCTTTCGTTCGTGTGGAACATCTAAATTGTTCCCCATTTCTGTGTACGATGTCACAGTGGACTGAGGCTATGCGTAGATATCAAATTACGACGTGAACCATATTATTTTGATGTAAACGCGTAGTTTTCCGCCGGCTCTGTCAATCTCATTAAAATCCTCTTAGTATCATCCTACAGACTACTTAAAATGGTGCAATGCTAGAATTTGCCATGTTGCCGCAGTCTTCATCGTGAGGAAACGCAGAAGAATTTTTAGTTATTTTGTCCATCTTCTACGCAAGCATCTCCCGTATCGGTCGACAGTGCTGCGGGTTGTTGCGACACCAGGAATTAGTGTTTGATTGCCGGGTGGTGCTGGAAGCCTTTTTGTGGCCAAATAAAAAGCGTGCGCCTTTCGCAAGGACTGTACGCGTACCCTGAGCAGCCCAGTAATTACCACGTGTGATGGCCACCGCCTGTACGGATCCGCCGCGGGCCGTGCTTTACGGTTACGGTCTCGGCGGCGACAGATACTGCCGCCCGACAGACCGCCTCTTGGTGCCGGTTCTGCAAACGCCTGAGAACAACAGGCGACGCGGCTGGAACAGTACAAGTGCCGACCGAAGAGGGAGGGGAAAAACTGATCAGTCACAGAACCGGCCGTCAAAACTGACCGCCAAATCTGGGCGCGAATAGCAATTTACGGTGAATAAAAGTCGCACCCTCATTATTTGAATCCTGAGACAATGTTTTCTGGTCCTGAAATTATCCCTGGGGACATTCTAGCCTCCACCTTCGCCTCCTCCTCCTTCTTCTTTTCTTTCCAACTGAAGATTACCATTAAACATGCTAAGTCGGTATTTCAATACTCCATCAAGCACTCACTTTTTTTTTCTTTTATCTCCTCTGGTGCGCATTTCCTTCCCACGTTCTTGAATTAACTTATTCCCGAAAAATCTTCATTTCTTAAATCGTTGCAGGGTCCACATCCTGTGGCCGCCATAATTTTACAAGGCTGCACGTGGAATGTGCAATTCGGTAGCGTCGCAGGCTAAACTGCAGACACCTACCTACTAACAAGAGATGAATTTGACGAGTGACATCAGAACCACATTTCTCATCCGTTATTTGGTGACAGATCAAAACAAACTCCATTCCTACAAGTCTATGTATTTAAATGCGTAAATAAATGGAAGAATGACGCGACGAGCGGCAGAATATTAGTGAAACTTTCATTGTATATTTTTTTGTTCTAGAAATAACAAGAACCTAACCAAATAGATATTTCGTACATTTTATTTGAGACAGATTGATGATTTTTCACATTTCCTTTCCGGGAATTTCATCACTGAAGGTAGCAGCCACTAAACTTTGAAGATCTTCTCTCCGCAAACTTTATTTTCGATAAATCCTTGTCGCTCTGCTAACTTTTCGTTGTACTGGGTAATCCTGTAATATTTCCCTGTACCTTTTTTTCGAATCACCAAAACTTAGAAATCTAGATGTTGTATGGTTGTGTAGTAAAAAGTAACATAAAGCAACCAGAAGGATACGTAAGTTATAAATTCAATCAGTTTTTTCATTATGCGAGAGGAAAGACACTAAGAAATATCGTAAAGTAGCTTGATAAAACATTACTGCCGGCCAGAGTGGCCGAGCGGTTCTAGGCGCTACAGTCTGGAACCGCGCGACCGCTACGGTCGCACGTTCGAATCCTGCCTCGGGCATGGATGTGTGTGATGTCCTTAGGTTAGTTAGGTTTAAGTAGTTCTAAGTTCTAGGGGACTGATGACCTCAGAAGTTAAGTCCCATAGTGCTCAGAGCCATTTGAGCCAATTTGAATACATTACTCTGCAACATGGAATTAGTTATCCATTAGCCGTAGCGAGCTGTGCACCGAGGAAGAAACAATTTGAAACATGTGTGCACATTTTAGATAACAGCACAAAGATTATTTGCCAATGAAAACATTATTTTTGTTGTTCTTCTGTTAGCGCAAAAATTTTACAGTGCAACCTTGACAGGCACTTGCAAAATAGATACTACAATTTGTTTCTGGTAGACGTTAATTAATACCATATCATAAGACGAAATACTTATTACGGAAAGCAGTTATTTGTAGATTTCCACAAGTTGGCTTTATGATTTCCAAAAAAGATTCGGACATTGCGAATACGATTTAACGTCAATTGTGCGTTATTTTTATTAGTGACACATGAAAATTTGTGCCGTACCTGTCCTCGAACCTGTATTTCCCGTTTATCGCGAGCGGTCATTTTAACCATTCGGCTATCCGTGCACGCCTCCCGGACCGAATCAAACTTCCACATGTCTTTTGTGCGTATCACGTACATTCGTACTTCGCGATTCGCGCACGGGGAGAAACAAGTTTCTAATATCGCCATTTTAGCTTGTTGAGGCATATATATATATGTGAATGATTTACACCGTTTGTGTTTATATAGTGCCTGTATTTTATATTACAGTTCCCTGACGCCGATTTGCGAATCTACTTCGTAATATTTACAACAACTGTGAATTGCTAGACAGCGTCCGTTCCTTTAAACATGCATGTGTGCCTGGAGGCCATTATAATGTAACGTACAGATACTGTACAACACACACATTGCGTAAATCATTGTGGTGTGATTTCTGTCCAATTTTAATACCATTTTCCATCGTTTTCGTCTTCGTGGACTAGAAATACTAGCATTGTGAACTCATCTTAACTTCTTTTACCGCAATATTGGGTGTTGTGTTGTCCTAATCACCATCATTTCATTCCCATCGACGCGCAAGTCACCGAAGTGGCGTCACATCGAAAGACTTGCACCAGGCGACGGGAGGCCCTCGTCACACGACATTATTATTATTACCGCAATATTGCGATAACCTGGTATAGGTTTTGACTATGCTTCGTTATCACTTGAAATTTAGCTTGGAAAAACAGCTGTGCCGATCTGCATCTGCTTGGATACTACGCACGCCGCTCTACTGTACATGGTGGGAGTGTATTTCTGATGTTTCTGTCCGCCCACCATCCCCCTTTTTTCCTGAAGAATATCTAAAGCTCCGTATGATCATTTCTCCAGACGTATGTGGGAGGAAGTCGTATGTTGCCCAACTCTTTCTGGAAAATACTCTCTTGGAATTTCAGCAGCAAGCCTGTCCGTGATGTACAACACGGAGTTGTATTGGAGTTTTCGAGCGTCTCTGTAAAGCTCCAGCGCCGACTAAACGGACATGTGATTAAACGCTCCGCTCTTCCTTGGATCTTCTCTATCCCTCCCACAAGTCAATCATGGAAAAGGGCCCACACTGATGAAAAATAAAAGAATGTGTGGAATAAGTGTTTCGTGGATGGATTGCATTTCCTTAAGAGTCCCCCAATGAATCTCAGCTTAGCATCAGCCTTTCCTGCTGCTTTACATGGTCATACCATTTTAAATCTCTCCGAGAGGTTACTTCCGGGCTTTTAATGTAGTTGCTGTTTCAAGCAATTTGTCGCCAATAGCGTATTTCAGGAGTAGTGGATGTCTCTGCCTGTTTACATGCAATACATTACCTCTACGAGGGGCGTTCGGTAAGTAATGCAACATACTTTTTCTGAAAGCAGGCTGGTTTTATTCAGCGTTTCAATTCACCACATAATTCCCCATACTTTTCGTTACAGAATCCTCTGTTTCACCATAATATCCGTTCAATGCGAGGCCTTCCGCCATCTTACTGGGACGGATTGTATACCCGCAAGGTACCACTCTACTAGATGACGAAGAAGCAACGTCTTGCTGCTTCAGTAACCTCTTCATAATCCACGTATTGCTTCCCCAATCATAGGGCGAAACAGATGTAAGTCGGAAGGTGCGACATCTGGTCTGAATAGTGGATGAGCAACAACAGTCCAGTCAAGTTTTGTGAGCTCCTCCTGTGTGCGCAGACTTGCGTGAGGCCTTACAGCGAGGTGGCTGATTGTGATCCGTCGATCACCTCGAATGCGAGTGACTGCATCTTCCTACATTGGAGGAGTCGCAACTGTGTGCGGCCGGCCGGCTCGCGGGATGATGACAGACTCCTCGCTCAATGACTCACCGTGCTTTTGTTCACTGCCAGGTCTCCGTAGACATTCTGCGAGCACCTATGAATATCTGCGGCGCTTTGGTTGTCCGACAAAAGTAACTCAACAACAGCTCTCTGCTTGGAACGTACCTTCGTTACAGACGCCATTTTGAAGGTTACGTATAGTGCTGCCATCTATCGCAGCTTCATGAAACTATAGGGTCTGTAGCGGGAATTTTCCACGATGTTACACAACAAACAGAACCGAAACTGACGGAAAAAACCGCCCTTCGTATTTACCTTCAGGATTAACTGCCAGTTACATTGAAAACATTAAATTACGTAAAATGAAGTAGCAAAAGACACGCAATAGTTCAGCGAGAAGTGGCATATTCCCGTATACGAATAATATACTACGTAATCGTTATTCAAAGAGTTAACATTCTGAGTAAACCTCTTTGTCGACGGGATGTAAAACCCAAATTTCCTTCCTTCACCCAAAGTGTTAAAACGATCTAGAACAATAATGCACGCATTACAGTAGCTGCAGTAAAGACAATAGTGTTAAGGCTATGGCATCCTGAGCTTTCCACTTTTCTGCCTATATAGACTCTCCAGTCTCAACGGGTGGAGAATTGGTTGGTTGTTTGGGGAAGGAGACCAGACAGTGTGCTCATCGGTCTCATCGGATTAGGGAAGGATGGGGAAGGAAGTCGGCCGTGCCCTTTCAGAGGAACCATCCCGGCATTTGCCTGGAGTGATTTAGGTAAATCACGGAAAACCTAAATCAGGATGGCCGGACGCGGGATTGAACCGTCGTCCTCCCGAATGCGAGTCCAGTGTCGATCCACTGCGCCACCTCGCTCGGTGGTGGAGAATTGGGTTACGCTTTTTCCAGCTGTAGCTGAGTGCTGAACATGAGAGCAATTTGATCTGACTGAATCTCTGGATAGAATTTCTCAAATTTCCATGTAAACCTGCGGTACGTTCGGAGCTTGGTAGACATGTTTGTGCGACTATTCGAATCCAATGGTAACACTACTACCGAACTGTCTGGCTTGAACCGCCAGCGGGGTTTCTCATGGTAGGAATGTTTCACGCTGCCCAATGACGCACTCATAACGTCGAGTCATATCTGGTAGTCTGTTGCAAAGAGCAAGGGTCACCTTTAAGTGTTAGAAACGACCACGTGACTTTAATATTGTTTTAAAATGTTTCATCTGTTATTGATTTTATTGCATGCTGAAATTGTACAGAATGGAATTATAAGTGCAATGCTATGCTTGAGGATATTACAGCCATATTATGCCACCTGTCGCTATCAGAGAAATAGAGGTCAGAAATTTACTATTGCTTTTCCACTGAAATAGTGTTCTGCCAAGGATACACAAAGGTAATGTTTTCTACTACTCGATACTGCGTCGAATGTGGTAATTATCGCTAAACGTGAAGGGAAACTCACGATTTGTAATCACGCTATGTCTTGACTCTGTTGTAATGAACCCAAACAAATTATTTCTGACTTGACATTAAACGATTATTTATCCTTAATTGCAAGCCATTGTCCGACAATGCGATTCGTGCAAGCCACAGGCGATAGTAGAACGCCGACAGGGGAAATTTCAGTATGACGCCGGACATTGTGAGGGGAATGGAGACGTATGCTTTGCACAAACAAACAAACGAAAAGATCTCAATGTGAAAGTGGGACAACAAGACACTTACAGTTGTTTAGAAGTGACCAGATTACAAAGATCAACTCAATAACAGGTTATGAAAACATACGAGTAGAAACTGCGTCCGGCAGCGAAAAGATAACGTAAGTATGGAAATGCATAAATTAATTCCCAAGATCGTGCTGCTGTTTGGGAGAACTTTTCGGCCTGGCCACTAGCGTTTGATGTCTCTTACGATGAACACGTATAAACTCCGAAGTTTTCGTTTGTTAAGTTGTTTTTATTTATTTACTTTGTAATCTTGCACTTCATAGTTCAAGTAGGTCATCAGAAATATACTGTTTCCCCTTTGTTTACGTTTGTGATAAAAGTAAGTAGTCAACTTCATTTTCACTCTAATTTTCCTTGAGTGGGATGTGTCTGAGCACATCATTGGCTTTTAATTTCGTAGGATTAATGCTTTGTGTATTCCTGTGTGGTACCCCACGCATATTAGAAGATTAACGTAAAGCAAGAGAAAATTGTGGCAGAACTTGACTAGAAGAAGGGATGGGTTGGTAGGGCATATTCTGAGGCATCAAGGAATCACCAATTTAGTACTGGAGGGCAGCGTGGAGGGTAAAAATCGCAGAGGGAGACCAAGAGATGAACACAGTAAACAGATTCAGAAGGATGTAGGTTGCAGTAGGTGTTGGGAGATGAATAAGCTTGCACAGAATAGAGTAGCATGGAGGGCTGCATCAAACCAATCTCTGGACTGAAGACCACAACAACAACAACAACCTAAAGCAGCCAGTGACGAAAACCTCGCCCGTACGTGGAGTCTTTCTCTCTGTAAAATTCCTAAATTAATTACACGATTTAATTTCGTCCATTGTGGTTCGTGCGCGAAGTGCTTCCCTTTTATTGCATTATGACGATTTTCAAATACACAAAACCTTGTTTTATCTTATACGAAATAACAACGTATGTTTATGAAACTGTTATAGTATCAGTGGTTAAATAAACGTTTTAATCTCCAGGTGCACGCTCCCCAACTTGTGTTGAGGTGTTCTTACGTCTTGTATCATGTCAAGGATCTGCTTTTAAGGATACTTCAAAAAATCTTAAATCGTTGTTAAAACTCTTTATTTTGTGATTTCTCTTTATAAATGGTTCTATACTTCTACATAGCTGATGGAAGTATGGTCCAATAAACCTAAGTAATAAGAAGTGCTTCTTACTGGAACAGTAACTGAATTATGTATTATTATATGGAAGTAAAAACATCGCCTTTCACTGAGAAAATGAGTGTTTACTTCTACGATGCATTTAAATTCCTGAATCCATATTTTTATTATGACGTCACTATATACAAACAACAGTTTTCATTGTTAGGGTGATGATTCTAAACTAATGACCAAATTGCTTACTCGTTGTTGCATCAGTTGCACAGGTCTGAGGCACTGTTTATTTACGATGTGAAATACAGGCGACGCTTTGTGACTAAAGGGAGATGTTTCTGGATCCACAGTTAGGGCGAGCCTCAGCACCTCCCTTTCAAACTTTGAGAAACAGTAAATCAAACGAAGGATAATTTTTTGACAGTTAACTTATCATTTTCAACACGTCATTTACGAGCTAAGTCATGAGAAATCCACAATGTTCTTAGTACGAATAAAAGCTGTTGTACACACATTACAGTAAATCACTACCTCTTTCAATTAAATTAAAACGGATGTTTAAATAGTCTGCCATGTGTTTGTTATCTTCGCAACATGAATGTCCAGCTCTGACGAGTGCGTCTTTATTTTTTCTCTCATTATGAAAAGCGTACTAAATGTAGTTTGTATATGACGTCTGAATAATGCTGAAACAAGTATTTACTGGTTGCCGAATGGGAGTAAATGCATTTCGACTGTAAGTTAGACTTTAGCGAGCGATCGTAAAAGACATGGTGGCTAAAGAAGATGTTACTCTGTACAGGACAGCTGCCGTATTCAAAAGGCAGTCTCCATATTGCAGCTGGCAATATGTATTTACGTAGGGAATTTAGAAAGTAAGTTACACATGCTGTTTCCTGATAAGACCGTGGAGCGACGAGAGTGGCGTATTTTCAGAAGAGAGTAAATTTCCTTAGTTTCTTGCAGAAGCAGATCTGCTGCAGTACGGCTAACGGGTGCATCAAAGTGTGGGAGCGCAACGACGCGGCAAATGGAAACGTACTCTAGAACTGAAGTACGCGGTACAGAACGACTGTCGTGGGCGAAACAGCTAAACTGCGCACAGACTCACCGTTAAATTCTGGCTGTGTACGGAGCGGATGCAATGTCGCGACCATACGTAGTGAAGTGGTGCCAACAATTTGACGAAGGCCGCACAGACGTGGGTGAAGCTGATTGGGAAGTCCACACTTTGCACCATGCGCTTCCCATCTTTTAGGCAAAGTGAAAGAATATATGAGGGATACATATTTTCCAGCGATAAGGACGTTCACACATAGGTCCTCAAATGGATCTGTGAAGAGCGGGTTTCTATCGTCAAAGAATTGAACAACTGGTACAGCATTGTGAGATTCCAGCATCACATCTGTTTCGGAAGATTTTCATTTTCAAGTACGTCTGCTGTGTCCTGACGTATATATAACATCTGGTGTGACTGTTTCTGGTGACTGTTCTGGATATATTTCGTGTAAAATTCTAAAATATCGATTTCGTTTCGATTTTGTGATGTTTTACGCAATTTGGCGTAAAGTTTTGGTATAATATTGTAGATATTACTTGTAATTTTTGGAAGTTCACACCATTTATAGACTGATGAACCAAAGAAACTGGTATAGGCATTCGTATTCAAATACAGGGATATGTAAACAGGCAGAAGACGGCGCTGCAGTCGGCAACGCCTATATAAGACAACAAATGTCTGGCATAGTTGTTAGATCGGTTACTGCTTACAATGGCAGGTTATCAAGATTTAAGTGAATTTGAACGTGGTGCTATAGTCGGCGCATGAGCGATGAGACACAGTATCTACGAATTAGCGATAAGCTGAGAATTTTCCCGAACGACCATTTCACGAGTATACTGTGAATAGTAAGGAATCCGGTAAAACATATCTCCGACATCGCTGCGGTCGGAAAATGATCCTGCAAGAAGCAGAAGAGAATCGTTGAACGTGATAAGAGTGCAACCCTTCCGCAAATTGCTGCAGACTTCAATGCCGGACCATCAACAAGTGTCAACGTGCGAGCCATTCAATGAAACATCATCGATATGGACTTTCGGAGCCAATGCCCCACTCGAGTACCCTTGACTGGATGTTTGTGTTATCCTCATCATTTCATCATCATTCATGAAAGTGGCGACATTGGACTGGGCGAAGGTTGGGAATCAGTACGGGCGCTGATAACAGCGCAGTCGAGATCCCCATAAACCAAACATTATCAGCATCATCATCGAGTACCCTTGATAACTGCAATACAATAAGCTTTACGCTTCGCCTGGGCCCCTTATCACCGACATTGCACTCTTGATGACTGGAAACATGTTGCCCGGTCGGACGAGTCTCGTTTCGAATTGTATCTAGCGAGTGGACGTGTACGGGTGTGGAGACAACCTCATGAATCCATGGACCCTGCATGTCAACAGGGGACTGTTCAAGCTGATGGAGGCTTTATAATGGTGTGGGACGTGTGCAGTTGGAGTGACATGGGACCCCTGATACGTCTAGATACGACTCTGACAGAGGACATGCGTGTAAGAGACCTGTCTGATGGTCTATACCCATTCATGTCCATTGTGCATTCCGGAAGACTTGGTCAATTCCAGCAGGACAATGCGACGTTCCATACAGAGTGGCTTCAGGAACACCCTTCTGAGTTGGCTACCGAACTCCCCAGGCATTAACATAATTGAGCATATCCGGGATACTTTACAATGTGCTGTTCAGGAGACATCTCCACCCGCTCGTACTCTTACGGATTTAAGGACAGCCCTGCAAGATTCATGGCGTCAGCTCCCTCCAGCACTACTTCAGACATCAGTCGAGTCCATGCCACGTCGTGTTGCGGCACTTCTGCGTGCTCGCGGGGGCCTTTCGCTATATTAGGCAACTGTACCAATTCCTTTGGCTCTTCAGCGTATTTACATCAATATGCAATGCATCTTTCATAAGAAGTTACTTGCTCTCCCACAATAATGTGGAACTTACTTTTTGAAGTTCCCTAGTAGCTGTATTACGGCAGTTGAATATGCGTGGACGTCCGAAGGCATCCTGGCATAAAGTTTGCTATATTTTTCGATTAAGTTAGCTTGCTTCTCATTAACAGCAGCAATGATGTTTACGAGCGTAACATCTTTATGCTACAAAGTGATCAGTTAATCGTATTGACAGCGACATATTCCTTCATTGTGTGAGTCACTGAGATAATGTTTTGGGGTTTAACGTACGACGCTAGATTACGTCAGTATCTGTTTTGTGCCATCTGTGCTCCCCTTAGCTGCCAAATAACGGCAAGTAAAATTTCTCCCACCACGGCGACTGGAACCACCTACCCTCGGTTCGAATGTCGTAAAACTAGCGCGCCTTATAGCCACTTTGCTATAGAGATAGGTAGTCCGTGTGTTTGCGTTGTGCTTGATTTCAGAATTTTATACACATTCTCACATGGCTTGTACTACGAAATGTTTCCGCGTGTGGGTAGCGGACCGCACGCAAGCTAGTTGGCCATTTCGAAACCATCTCGATGAAACAAAAACATAACGGGTACTCGGCCAGCTTTGCAGGCGTTGCGTAAGCGTTTCCTTCTCGGCTAATTACCGAGAGTCTAATTCTGACGAGCAGGAGGGGCCGCGCCGCGAATGGAGAGACGAAAATGAAGAATGAAACAGTCGTGTGCAGGAAGCGGGGGTGCCGGAGGCTGCACTCTCTTCTGCTACTGCATTAGCACTGACATTCTAATTGCAGTTTGCGTTAAGTTGGACTCGCAGGTACGAAAGCGAATACGTTCCAGAGTATTTCGAAGAAAATACGTCTTTCAGCTCTTAGTTCTCATAATGGCAGTGTCTCGTGGCTCACTGGATACCTATTTGACGTGCCTGCGTGACTTGCAAAGTCTCAAGATCCTGTGTTAAGGGAGATATGTATTACACTGGACTGGGTCGATGCACAAGTTCGTTTTTCCATAAGTTAATCAACACAATAGATATACACAACAGAGACTTTAGTCATCAATAATACACTCCTGGAAATTGAAATAAGAACACCGTGAATTCATTGTCCCAGGAAGGGGAAACTTTATTGACACATTCCTGGGGTCAGATACATCACATGATCACACAGACAGAGCCACAGGCACATAGACACAGGCAACAGAGCATGCACAATGTCGGCACTAGTACAGTGTATATCCACCTTTCGCAGCAATGCAGGCTGCTATTCTCCCATGGAGACGATCGTAGAGATGCTGGATGTAGTCCTGTGGAACGGCTTGCCATGCCATTTCCACCTGGCGCCTCAGTTGGACCAGCGTTCGTGCTGGACGTGCAGACCGCGTGAGACGACGCTTCATCCAGTCCCAAACATGCTCAATGGGGGGCAGATCCGGAGATCTTGCTGGCCAGGGTAGTTGACTTACACCTTCTAGAGCACGTTGGGTGGCACGGGATACATGCGGACGTGCATTGTCCTGTTGGAACAGCAAGTTCCCTTGCCGGTCTAGGAATGGTAGAACGATGGGTTCGATGACGGTTTGGATGTACCGTGCACTATTCAGTGTCCCCTCGACGATCACCAGTGGTGTACGGCCAGTGTAGGAGATCGCTCCCCACACCATGATGCCGGGTGTTGGCCCTGTGTGCCTCGGTCGTATGCAGTCCTGATTGTGGCGCTCACCTGCACGGCGCCAAACACGCATACGACCATCATTGGCACCAAGGCAGAAGCGACTCTCATCGCTGAAGACGACACGTCTCCATTCGTCCCTCCATTCACGCCTGTCGCGACACCACTGGAGGCGGGCTGCACGATGTTGGGGCGTGAGCGGAAGACGGCCTAACGGTGTGCGGGACCGTAGCCCAGCTTCATGGAGACGGTTGCGAATGGTCCTCGCCGATACCCCAGGAGCAACAGTGTCCCTAATTTGCTGGGAAGTGGCGGTGCGGTCCCCTACGGCACTGCGTAGGATCCTACGGTCTTGGCGTGCATCCGTGCGTCGCTGCGGTCCGGTCCCAGGTCGACGGGCACGTGCACCTTCCGCCGACCACTGGCGACAACATCGATGTACTGTGGAGACCTCACGCCCCACGTGTTGAGCAATTCGGCGGTACGTCCACCCGGCCTCCCGCATGCCCACTATACGCCCTCGCTCAAAGTCCGTCAACTGCACATACGGTTCACGTCCACGCTGTCGCGGCATGCTACCAGTGTTAAAGACTGCGATGGAGCTCCGTATGCCACGGCAAACTGGCTGACACTGACGGCGGCGGTGCACAAATGCTGCGCAGCTAGCGCCATTCGACGGCCAACACCGCGGTTCCTGGTGTGTCCGCTGTGCCGTGCGTGTGATCATTGCTCGTACAGCCCTCTCGCAGTGTCCGGAGCAAGTGTGGTGGGTCTGACACACCGGTGTCAATGTGTTCTTTTTTCCATTTCCAGGAGTGTATATTCTCCTTGACTATTTACAATAGGCTGCCAACCCTGGGATAACGTTTCTATCTGCGACTGTAGAAACAACGTGGTTTTGACGCGAAGAACTCGTCGAACCATGTTCGGAGCGCATTTTCACCGGGAGAGGAAGTTCCTTAAGGGTTGTTCGTTAGAGAGCCGAAAAGGTGAAAATCGTAGGGCAAAAGATGAGGTGAATAAGGTGGGAGCGGAATGACTTCCAAATCCAAATCCTGTGTAGTGTTTTTTGTCAGTCTAGCGAAATGCAGGCGCGCATTCTCGTGGAGTAGCATCACTTCACGCAGTCTTGATCGTTGTTCTTTGACTGCGTCTGCAAGACGTCTCAGTTGTTGACAATAAATGTCAACAGTGATGGTTAGACCTCGGTCAAACAATCCGTAGTTCCACCAGATGCATAATATTGTCTTTTGTGGAAGAGCGCATATCTTTGTACGGAATGTCGGTGCATTGTTCGGGCTCAACCATTCCTTTCTTTTTCTTATGTTAGTATAAAGACACTCTTTCTCGGAGGCCGAGGTGTCCGAGCGGTTCTAGGCGCTACAGTCCGGAACCACGCGATTGCTACGGTCGCAGGTTCGAATCCTGCCTCGGGCATGGATGTGTGATGTCCTTAGGTTAGTTAGGTTTAAGTAGTTCTACGTGCTAGGGGACTGATGACCTCAGGTGTTAAGTCCCATGGTGCTCCGAGCCCTCTGAATCAACTCTTTCTCGTCACCAATAACAATACAGCATAAGAAAGATCAGCGTTTTTCACGAACCAACTGATGACGAGCAAGAAGAGATGCACACATGATCACCAGCTGAATTTCGTGATTTTGGCTTAGAGCACGCGGTATTCATACACCCGATCTCTGAACTTTCTGTATTGCTTGAAAATGTCGCAATGTCGCACGATGGTGGAATGATCGAAGTTCATCATATCGGCCAGTTCTAGAGTACACTGACAAGGATCATTGTGGATCAATGCGTTTAAACGATCTTCATCAAACCCCGAAGATCTTACTGGACGTGGAAGGTCAGTAATGTGAAAACAATCCTCCTTAAAAAGAGAAAACCATTTCCTTGTCGTGTTCTGTCTAATGGCATTATCCCCCTCCATGGCGCAAATGTTTCTAATTGCCTCCGCTGCTGTCACACCTCTATGGACGTCAAAGAACATGTCGGAATTGTTTCTATTTCTACCCTCGCAGCCCACTTTCTCGCGCCCACAGCTCCGGTCACTATCTCCAAGTAACAAAATGACAATATGAAAAATCAAATGGCAACAGTGAACTACAAATAAAAAATGAAAATCAATAACCAAACAAACATACAGCAACCAGAATACTAACATCGAAAACAAATACGCTACCAAAAGTAGAGGAAATTTCGAGTCCGCAGCTCGTGGTCTCGCGGTCGCGTTCTCGGTTCCCGAGCACGGAGTCTCGGATTCGATTCCCGGCGGAGTTAGGGATTTTCACCTGCCCCGAGATGACTGGGTGTTTGTGTTGTCCTCATCATTTCATCATAATTCATGATTGGATTAAGCAAAGGTTGGGAATTTGTACGGGCGCTGATTAACCGCGCAGTTGAGCACCCCACAAACCAAATATCATCATCATCATCTTCAGGAACAGTTCGCAGAGGATGTTGACAGTGCACTTTTTCATAAAACAGTATCTGTGAGGGAATGGTTTGTAGACAGTTACATTCCCGGACTGGAGTGGCCTGCCCGAATTCTCCAAGTGAGCCAAATTCAAATGGTTCAAATGGCTCTAAGCACTGTGGGACTTAACATCTGAGGTCATCAGTCCGCTGGACTTAGAACTACTTAAATCTAAGTAACCTAAGGTCATCACACACGTCCATGCCCGAGGCAGGATTCGAACCTGCGACCATACCAGCAGCGCGGTCCCGGACCTCAAGTGAGCCCAACGGAACACATCTGGGATGTGTTCCAATACGAGTTCGCTCTAGGCCCCAGCGTCCAATAACACTACCTTCTGTGGTTTCGAGGAAGAATGGAATGCTACTTCTTCTCAAACATTCTGACTCCTCGTTGAACGCTTTCCCGTAGTACAGGCGAAGGTTGGACACACACCATATTAACGTTCACTAACATGTTTCCGGTACATTTGATCAAATAGTGTAAACGTTTTCTGCGAGATGGCCTGCTCTATCAAATGGTAATTTAAAAAGTTTAACTATCCGTGTTTGAGGTGGGTCTGAATCATTTACGCAGTAAGTTGAAATCTTCCTGTACTCCCCGATGACTTGCACTTCAGATTAAGAGTAAAATACCATTAACCCATCTAGCTGATTAGGTAGGTCGTGGAGAGGGAGAAGGGGGGGGGGGGAAGATTAAAGTGAATGGTATGCAAGAGTTGTGAGCCTTCTGTGTGCTGGCAGTATCTTATCATCATGTCACAATCCTCAAGTTTTTCAAGAAAGACGTGCCTCACCTGAAATCGATTTGCATATACTTAAGGTAATCGTTAGTCGAATGGAAAGGAGTTTCGTTCCTTATTTGCGACCTCCGCCTGCTAAAAGCCACCTATATTACGTAAACTGGAAAGCCGTTTTTAAAAATGCGACAGGCCACTCACTTCCCGACTTAACGTCACCCGCGACAGTAAGAACCTTGCCAACGTTGCCTAAACGGTGTATTAAGACAGAATGGAGCGGAGAGGCCGAAATGGCTCTATTAAAAGACGGCGAGTTTTAGTAGAACTTTTAACAAACGTCTCACATTTCGAGAAAGGAGGCTGGAGAGATTGGCAACAGCTGTCGAAATGTCACAGAGATTACTGCTTACTTAACTAACAGATGGCAACTCACCAGAAGGGAAGCTTCTTATGGCTCTCTGGTGCTTCGGCTTACCTGAAAGTAAAACAGAAAAATGGTGTTAGTTTTTGCATATTAATAAGCTACTCCAAAAACTCTTGCTTTGATGTTTTACATCATCTTTGATTTGTACGTACACGCTTACACAGTTTAATAGAAACCATAAATGGATAATTGACAACTGGTTAGAGATAGTCGCATGATACAATTGTAAACCTGGGAGTTATAAAAGCCAACCCATTATCCATAAACCTTTCTCAATATGTATAGTGACACAGGTACAGCATACAATAAACACAGTTGAGACGTGACGGGTAGCATTTAATGTAAACTGGATGTTCTCTTTGCTGGTCCCTAAATCATAAGTAATTGGCGAATGCTGAATGAAAAAGCTAAAATCAGTTGCTTCCATTAAATAACTGATGATTCTATGACTCCTGAGCACCCATGTGCATCAATACGAATAAAAAAATTGTAAAGCAAGAAAAAGACTGTTTATAGGAGGAATGCGTGGTTGGATTTTTTAAATGTTGGCTACTTCACAGTCTGGGGACCAACCAACCCATCTGTCGCATTAAGCCTAAAGCAATCCAATTACATGTTCAACACGTGCAGCTTGGAATTTGAGGTGAAACAATGTACACTGCTCATAGTGATTTAAATTTTAACAAACTGAATTTATTTCAAAAATAAGGTATCGCTGATAACAATTAATAATAATAATAACCATATGAGCGAGGGCTTAAATAATCTGAACAGCATCTCAAGTTCATGTAAACTTCCGAAAAACCACGGAAAATAGTTAAAGGTCACTTAGACCAAGTTTAATGTTAAAGTTGGGTAACTGTGAACTTGTGAAATTCCTATTTTAAAAAAATGCAGTTGATATCCGTTTGACCTATGGCTGCGCCATCTAGCGGGCCAACCACAGCACCATCTGATTTCCCCCTTCAAGCTAGACGAGTTTCGTTCTTTGTAGTTTTTTCGTTTGACGCTTATTTCGTGAGATATTTGGCCCAGTCATTATCAGTGGTCCACCCTGTATATCCTCACTCTGTTTCTAGACGGTTTCAGCAGTGCCGTTTCCTAGAGGAACCTACTAATAGACTGACTGCATACGCAAAGCGATCCAAACTGCCGTAGTCTACGCTTACGTACGACAGTCTACGGTAGCCTGCGATAGTTTTACGACTCTAGATCAAACATTCTCATAGTCAGAGTGTCTGCCAATCACTACCTCGAAGGGTGTCGCCATCTGCTGATGACAGCACGTGACTACTGCGTCCTGTGGACGATGCCTGGCTCGGACGACCGCCTCCTCATCTGTCAATAACACGCGCCAGGCTCCTGACGTGACAACACGACGAGTGCGCACGAACGCTTTCTCGTAACCATTTCGGGGATGTACCGTCTCATAACTTAAATGTAATTCGACTTGCCCTTGGTTAAATCGTGTTGATTCCCCCTTGACTTTCGCCTAAAATTAATTACCATCCGATCAAACTTGCTAAAATATTAAATGTCTGGCATTTGACTTCAGACCGCAATATACGAGAGGCCGTCATAAATTGTCAACTATCATCACGGAACAATAAAGGTACATGATTAATTGTATTTACATTTCTGCAGTCCCGGTAGACATCAAAGTACCGTACAGTACCGCAGAACGCCGCTAGAGCAATAAAAAAAGTGTTTGACCATTGATAAAGTGGAAATACGACGAGACATTTGAGTTTGCTCACTCTAGTGGCGTGCTACGGCACTTGGATTTCATTTCAGGCATGTACCTGCAAACAACAAAAAATTATGTAAGTCACTTTATTTCTTAGAGGTGATAATCACAAATTTATCACTGCATCTCATAACTCAGAATACCGAGTTCGAAATTGTGCAACAAAAGATCCACTGTAGACTAAAAATACATGTAGGGCGAGCATGGGGATTACATACTTGTATCAGTAAAAGCCACCTACAAAATCACTATCCGATCACTCCGTACCATTCCCTCGATTTCTGCGCGTCCCAAATTTTAACAGTCTCTGCTAGTTCTTGATTGTCATCCTCTGCACCTCGCATTCTGCATCTTATTACTCTTTCCATTACGCCTAATTTAACAGGTAATTAAGTTTATCCCCACCCTGAGGTTTCCAGAGCACTCACAAAAATCTCGTACATACCAATAACGGAAGCTCCACAACCCTTCAATGCCCACACTCCTCACTGAAGGATGCGCCACTACCAGAAAATATCTATTTCGCTTCACCATTAAACACCCTACATCATGTCCTAAGGAAACTTCAAGAAATTCCCATTTCCTGGTATTCGTGTAGAAATCTACTCTCCATAGCACTTATTGTCACGCCCTTTTCTATCCGCTCCATCCTGTCTCTGTTTCACGCATTTTCATCTCCCAGCTCCAGAAACACAAACATACAGTTTATGTTATAACCCCCCGTGGCACACAGCGTCAAGCATTGTTACGCAACCATCCAACTGGTCATTTACTTTTCGACATAGCAGCTCAGAGGCCATCAGCATTATACAGCCCCTTATTAAGTTGATTGGTATAATACGCCCGCAGCAAAAGTATTGTAATGGTTGGATGGTCGAATGTTGTAGTTGGACAAGACAGTCTGGAATGCTGAATTTTGCTTACTAGGAAGTGGAATACATAAAAAAGGAAGAAGAAAGAAAGATTTAGTACGAACGGTTGCACAAACAAGGGCACTTTCGTAAAAAGGAACAGCTACCAATACAGAAAAATATTAACACGCAAACAGCAAAATGCTTCATGGAAAATGTACGTCTGGAGTACAGCTCTCTATGGTTGCAAAATAGAGACAACGGGAAGGGGAGGGGGGGGGGGGGGGAGGACAGAAAATAAACTATGAGAAGGCTATGAAAGGCGCTGTTAGAAACCTATGAAAGGTGCTGCTGCAGTAGGTGGTTGAAGATTAGGTTAATTGATCGAGTAAGTAGTGAGGGGAGTTTACAATGAGTCGAAGGTAAAACGATGCATGATTAAAAACACAATGAATCAAAGAGGTAGAGTAATTATATAACATACTGAATTGCAGAATGACCCAATGCCAACATCTGAAAATTGAGTACTTCAAGGAATAATGTAGGTACAGAGACTCAAATTGCCGCAAATACTACAAATGACATGGCGTTTTATTGAAAGAAGAAAAGTACACAGGACGACCAACAGATGATGCTTCACATGATCAAAAGCAATAAATAGCATAACAGTTGATTTTTAGTAAAGACGATGTTCCTTATAACAAACGAACAACATGTCGGCCGTTATTCCTCAACAACACCTGGAATCGACAGTGTTGTGAGCAGTATTATACATTAAATCAATAGGTATGGGGAGTAACTGCCGTCGGATGTTGTCTGTTAGCATCCCTAATGAGATCGGACAACTGCAATAGTCTTGCGACTTCAGTTAACCACACAACCAATAATCACACTGATTGAGGTCTGCGGTCCTGGGAGACCAAACATGGAGAACGTGGCGGCTCAGCACGCGATCCTCACCGAACCAAAGGTCTTTCACACCTTTAGCAATATGGGATGGAGCGCCATCCAGAATAAAAGTCGTACATTCCACCAGGTGTTTATCAGCCGGGTTAAGAGTGATCTTACTCTCACTACAGCTCATTATACACTACTGGCCATTAAAATTGCTACACCACGAAGATGACGTGCTACAGACGCGAAATTTAACCGACAGGAAGAAGATGCTGTGATATGCAAATGATTAGCTTTTAAGAGCATTCACACAAGGTTGGCGTCGGTGGCGACACCTACAATGTCCTGATATGAGGAAAGTTTCCAACCGATTTCTCATACACAAACAGCAGTTGACCGGCGTTGCGTGGCGAAACGTTGTGGTGATGCCTCATGTAAGGAGGAGAAATGCGTACCATCACGTTTCCGACTTTGATAAAGGTCGGATTGTAGCCTATCGCAATTGCGTTCTATCGTATCGCGACACTGTTGCTCGTGTTGGCCGAGATCCAATGACTTAGCAGAATATGGACTCGGTGGGTTCAGTCGAGATGACAAGCATCTTATCCGCATGGCTGTAACGGATTGTGCAGCCACGTATCGATCCCTGAGTCAACAGATGGGGACGTTTGCAAGACAACAACCATCTGCACGAACAGTTCGACGACGTTTGCAGCAGCATGGACTATCAGCTCGGAGACCATGGCTGCGGTTACCCTTGACGCTGCATCACAGAGAGGAGCGCCTGCGATGGTTTACTCAACGACGAACCTGGGAGCACGAATGGCAAAACGTCGTTTTTTTCGGATGAATCCAGGTTCTGTTTACAGCATCATGATCCGTGTTTCGCGACATCGTTGTGAACGCATATTAGAAGCGTGTTTTCGTCATGGCCATACTGGCGTATCACCCGGCGTGATGGTATGGGGTGCCATTGGTTACACGTCTCAGTCACCTCATGTTCGCATTGACGGCACATTGAACAGTGGACGTTACATTTCTTATGTGTTACGACCCGTGGATCTACCCTTCATTCGATCCCTGCGAACCCTATATTTCAGCAGGATAATGGACGACCGCATGTTGCAGGTCATTTACGGGCCTTTCTGGATAAAGAAAATGTTCCACTGCTGCCCAGGCCAGCACATTCTCCAGATCTCTCACCAATTCAAAACGTCTGGTCAATGGTGGGCGTGCAACTGACTCGTCACAATACGCCAGTCACTACTCTTGATGAACTGTGGTATCGTGTTAAAGATGCATGGGTAGCTGTACCTGTACACGCCATCCAAGCTCTCTTTGACTCAATACCAAGGCGTATCAAGGCCGTTATTACGGCCAGAGGTGGTTGTACTGGGTACTGATTTCTCAGGATCTATGCACCCAAATTGCGTGAAAATGTAATCACATGTCAGTTCTAGTATAATATATTTGCCCAATGAATACCCGCTTATCATCTGCATTTCTTCTAGGTGTAGCAATTTTAATGGCCAGTAGTGTATGAACGATTCTCATGTGGCGTCACTGGCGTGTTGTTGTCCAGCGCCATAAGTTAGTTTGTGCACTCGTTTTCGGTTCCAATAAAACCCCATGTCATTTCAGGCATGTGTGTCAGTTTTTACCTCTCTACTGACATTATTCCCTGAATTTGGGTATTTTCATACGTTAACGGACTTTTGGGTCACCCTGTGCTGGCAGTTGTGCGTAGAAGTTAGAATGACATTGTAATTTAGTTTCCTAGATTGTTACTATTCCTCTTTTACCTTTTTTTAACGGATCATCCGATGATTACTTTTTTTAGGATATGTATGTTACTACTTGTGTGAAACCACAATAAAAGAACTTTTTTTATTTGTTTCTAAGTCGGTGCAGTACGCGGGATAGTGTTGGCACTGCTGGTGCGCGCCTGGGCCGAGTTGCGTCGGGAGTAACGGCTGGCTGCACAGACCCCCACGGAGGTAATGACGTTTTGATTGCGATGTGCCGCCGCCCCACCTCCCAACTGCCGCATGCCGCAGACCACGCGGGGCCTCTGCCTTTGGCTGGACCCCGGCAATGAGAGGCAGCGTCCAACATCGTATCTTTATTTCACTGTATTTCTAAAACGGTGGGCGAACAGACCCGAATTTAAATACGGTCGAGAGACGCTTCGGGAGGTGCTTCGTAGCAACTAAGCACTAAATTGACTCTGATTCGTCTTTTGCCGCAGTGAGTACAGTGCGTGTGAGATCCGCGAGCTATGCCAGAGGGGTCTGCAAGATGCTATTAGAATAAAAAATATTTTAAATATATTTCGTATGATAACAGATTTTTTGTTTTGGCCGGTTCCTCCATGAGCAGAGCCTTAGCGAACGCTAACTTCTGCGTCTAGCGTCTTCCTAGAGTGTAAAGAAATCGGCAGTGAGCATGAGTAACTTATTATTCGTACGGAACTAAGATGGGATTCTCGAGGTATGATCTTGTCAAGATTTTTTGAACTTAGAGGCGAGGTTCGTGTCTTCCTTCTTGACACAAAGTAAGCGGATTTTTTTACTACCCTCTCTTGGGTTTGCTCAGTTGCGTACTTAGCTGATGTGTTTGAACACTTGAATGTGTTAGACTTGAGTTTACAAGGAAAAAATGTAGACATGTTCAAAGTTGAGGATAAGATTAGTGCTATGGTCAAAATGTGTCTGATCTGGGCGTTAAGGATAGAAAACGAGTCACAAACTAACTTTTCTACTTTAAAACAATTCTTGGAGTCATCAGAGGAGATTTTGCCTGACCACATAAAGATCAATGTAGCCGAGCATCTACGCAGCCTAGCCACCACTTTTAGAGAGTATTTCCCTGAACCTGACCCTGACGACAGATGGATTCGAAATCCCTTGAGCTCTGAAGAAATAGACAAAATCCAAGGCCTCACTGAAGAAGAGCAAGATCAACTTGTGGATCTGTCCATCTCGGGTACAATGATGAACATTTTCATCGGTGATAAAATTACAGACTTCTGGGCATCAGCACGCAAGGACTACAAGAAACTTGGAGATAAGGCAATGAAAGAGATCCTTCCATTTGCAACCACTTATCGGTGTGAGCAAGCATATTCTTCCATGTGTTTCATGAAAAACAAATATAGGAATCAGCTCGACATGCGGTCGGATTGCAGAGTGAAAGTTTCAAGTTTGGAACCTAATATTTCTGGAATAAAGGACTCAAAGGTCAGATTGAACTCATCTCATTAAGAACTGAAAATTAAAACTAACTGTATACTGATGGAGTACTCTGTTATAACTGTATTTTTTCAAATAAATAATACCTTGTATGAAATGAGTGTTTTCTTATTTTTCACACATGGCTACTCAGTGCAATCTCAAGTGTAGTACACTTGAAAGATCAATATACTCAGTTTTAATTTTTTCTCATTTTCAGTTCATACTCAATTTCTATTTTTTTAAGGAGTTTGTTATACTAATCATCCAGATTTGAAGACAAATATTTTGAGCAAAGATCAAAAATTTAACAATAACAATGATGGCTAAATTGAAAAAATTGTAAGCTCAATAGTTTTTCAATAATGAATATGTCAATGTTTTTTTCTAAGTACCAAAAATAGAAAACATATAAAAAAACTCTTAATTTGGCTGTTTTAGTTACTTGATACTGTGATATGACAAGGTACCAATCATGCTCGATGAGGGGGGTCCTAGAGAAAATTTTGTTGGGAACCCCTGCTATAGAGCAACAGAGCGACATGTACCAACATTTTTCCCCCTTCAGTATTCCATTCGCGTATGGTGCCTGAGAAGAACGACTGAGTGGCCTCAAATTTCTCACGGTCATTTCGTGAGACAAATGTGGGAGGAAGTAATATGTTGACCAGCTCTTTTTCGAGCGTACGCTCTCGAAATTTCAGTCATAACCGTCTCGGTGATACGCAAAGTCTCTCTCGCAGCGACTGCCACTGGAGTTCGTTGAACATATCTGTGAGGCTCTCACGCTTGGTAAACGATTCCGTGACCAAAAGTGCCGCACTTCGTTACGATATTGTTTATGTTTTCTGTAAACTCTTCTTGGTAAAGGTCGATTCACAATGGTCGTCACGTCACGTCATGTTACATCAGGTCACGTTATGTGACATTAGAACATTCCACAATGCACATCAAATGGCAACATTCATACAGGCCGGCAACTGACCGTCTTATCACGTCACGACACATCACATCACGTCTCTACAATGTTTCTCGGGAAGAAAGCTTTGACGGTGTCGTCGTCTGCTGACATCGTAAATTAACATATTTTCGGTGCTCTCGCTCATATTATAGTCTAGGATTTCGTGGTTTTGCAATTTCCGAATCTTTATTTTATTATTTTGCTTGTTTTCGTAGCAGATTGCAAGTATTAAATGACGAAAAGGAAAGGAAGGAAGATTAGTTATTTGGTGTCACCGCCAGACACCACACTTGCTAGGTGGTAGCCTTTAAATCGGCCGCGGTCCGTTAGTATACGCCGGACCCGCGTGTCGCCACTGTCAGTGATTGCAGACCGAGCGCCACCACACGGCAGGTCTAGAGAGACTTACTAGCACTGGCCCCAGTTGTACAGCCGACTTAACCAGAGATGGACCACTGACAACTACGCTCTCATTTGCCGAGACGATAGTTAGCATAGCCTTCAGCTACGTCATTTGCTACGACCTAGCAAGGCGCCATAGCATTTGATATTGAGATTATAACATGTACAGTCAAGAGGGATGTTCTACAATTGTGGATTAAAGTTAAGTATTATATCAACTACGTACTTTATTTGCTACTATTAATTCCCTTAACTGTTCCAGACCTCACGCCAGTCAGCGTGTAATTAAACGCGTGCATTTCGGCCTCCTCTAGCAACACAGTGTTGGCTCTTCTGCCAACACTTCAGGTTACATATCGAACTGGATATTTTTCCCACTGAGTGTTTTGACACAAATGAGGTCACATATATGAAAGCGAAAAATTATTTAGGGTTCACAATAACAGAACAGGGATGACACCCACACTCAATATAAATATGACATTTTAACTGAAAAAGTTAGCTCTACTGAAAGAAAAAAATATAATTGCTTGTGAACTTATTAGCTGAGTAAAAAAGAACATAGTGGATAAGGTAAACAGATTCCCTTCTCAGCACTTTACCACGGAAAGTTGATCAAGAACACACGTTACGAAGTTTGCTTTGGCCAATAAGAAGTTATATCGTTGTTAATACCCCTAGTGGATACTCCGATTTTTTGTATCACGAATAGTATGATCTCACTCTCATCGTCCAATACTGGGTTAAGCAGACTGACAAAGTCACCTCGAAACTTTTACCGTCATTCTCTTGGAAACTACTGAGTATCGCTACCTGCGCCAAAATAGGTGTCGCTCTATTTTTGCCCTTCTTTCGCCCTGTAAATTTTCGACTGTGTCAAACAGCGACCTATGGAGTGTTCCCCTTGTAAGTGACGCCTGGAAGTGAGCTGTCGAAAGTCCTCTGACAAGGGAACCTCCCCATCGCACCCCCCTCAGCTTTAGTTATAAGTTGCCACAGTGGATAGGCCTTGAAAAACTGAACACAGATCAAACGAGAAAACAGGAAGAAGTTGTGTGGAACTATGAAAAAAACAAGCAAAATATACAAACTGAGTAGTCCATGCGCAATATAGCCAGCATCAAGGACAATGTGGGCTCAGGAGCGCCGTGGTCCCGTGGTCAGCGTGAGCAGCTGCGGATCGAAAGGTCCTTGGTTCAATTCTTCCCTCGAGTGAAAAGTTTACTTTCTTTATTCTCGCAAAGTTATGATCTGTCCGTTCGTTCATTGACATCTCTGTTCACTGTAATAAGTTTAGTGTCTGTGTTTTGCGACCGCACCGCAAAACCGTGCGATTAGTAGACGAAAGGACTTGCCTCTCCAATGGGAACCGAAAACATTTGATCGCAAGGTCATAGGTCAACCGATTCCTCCACAGGGAAACCCGTCTGATATATTCTATACGGCATGTGCGTCACATGACAGTAATATGTTGTCGACCCACCTAACTTGTACACTTGGCGAATGGGTAGAAAGATTCTTCTACCTTGCCCGATTTAGGTTTTCTTGTGGATGTGATAATCACTCCCAAAAAAGTGATGAAAACATGAGAGTTTGTCACATAAATTGCAGCAAATGAATTGTCTGAAAATAAAAAATTAAACTTTTCGCCCGAGAGAATACTTGAACCTAGGACCTTCCGATCCGCAGCTGCTCACGCTATCCACGGGACCACGGCGCCCTTGAGCCCCTATTGTCCAAGATGATGCCTATATAGCGCATGGACTACTCAGTTTGTATATTTCGCTTGTTTTTTTCATAGTTCCACACAACTTCTTCCTGTTTTCTCGATTTATCTGTGTTCAGTTTTTCAAGGCCTGTCCACTGTGCCAACTTATAACTAAATCTGAGGGGGGTGCGATGGGGAGGTTCCTTTGTGAGGAGAAACACACAAATTCGCAGGATTACTTACGCTCCTACGGGAGCGGTGGCGCCACCAGTGTGATGTGATGCCTTCCTGCACAGTGCAGTATAGTTTTCGCTTTGAATGTGAAATAAATGATACATACAATCGTAATTAACATAGTATTTCTGTAGAACGTTCGTCTCTGAGATGACTGTTATTCTTCTAAAGCTTTCTGTAGAAATGAGTTTGCTAAAACACACGATGATGGATCCTAAACAACATTTTGCAGACCGCATCTTTTATTGTAAATGCTCGGCTGGTAACCATCTGGGGTTACAGTAATTAAATGAAAGCTTGTGATACTGTCAAGAGACGATGCATATCAAGTGTTAGGGCTCTATACTCAGAGGCGATGTTGTTAATAAACGCAAACAGATGTGATTTCCTTACGCACTGTCACGTATCACTCCCTTTTCTTTTCCTTTTTTTTTCTTTTTGGCTTCAGAAAACGTGGCAGAGGCTTGTTCATTTTGCTTCACTCTGGTCGCGGTGTTGCCTCTATGGTATTCTATCTTCAAAATGGTTCAAATGGCTCTGAGCACTATGGGACTCAACTGCTGTGGTCATAAGTCCCCTAGAACTTAGAACTACTTAAACCTAACTAACCTAAGGACATCACACACATCCATGCCCGAGGCAGGATTCGAACCTGCGACCGTAGCGGTCGTGCGGTTCCAGACTGTAGCGCCTTTAACCGCTCGGCCACTCCGGCCGGCGTTTTCTATCTTCCTGGACTGCATTGGTACCTGGGGCCCCCACACTCTTCTGTGACAATCATCAGGCATTACAGCACTGCTAAACTTGTCGGTGAAGAAAAGCAAACGCCATTCAACCAGATTCCATTCCAGATATTCCCTTCCCCGCCTTCTTCACGCGTCTCGGTGCTTGATCAACACCTGGAGACCAAACTAAAAGTGTGAGGATGGTTGTACACTGTCTTCGTCGGCACAGCTTTCTCAGTTGTCACCATAGTGCAGTTGTGCTGGGTTCGATTCGAGATACCAATGATTCATAATTAATAGGTAGCCTTCATCAGCTTGCGCTGTTGGCCGCGGACGAGCACTAAATGGCAGACCTTCAAGATCTTTAATGTTTTCTCATGACAGCGGTTGAATGTTCGAATGACGTTCCCGTGAACTACGTCAACTCGGCGGGCAGCTTCCCATGTTGAAAAACCGTTCTTTATAGAATGAGATTTTCACTCTGCAGCGGAGTGTGCGCTGATACGAAACTTCCTGACAGATTAAAACTGTGTGCCAGGCCGAGACTCGAACTCGGGACCTTTGCCTTTTGCGGGCAAGTGCTCTACTAACCGAGCTACCCAAGCACGACTCACGCTCCGTCCTCACAGCTTTACTTCTGCCAGTACCTCGTCTCCTACCTTCCAAGAGGTAGAGCACTTGCCCGCGAAAGGCAAAGGTCCCGAGTTCGAGTCTCGGCCTGGCACACAGTTTTAATCCGTCAGGAAGTTTCAACCGTTCTTTATGTTTTTTAGTGCGCGAACTTAGTTTGAAATGCATTTCACATCACTGAGAATTCAGGTTTACCTTCTCCTCGATTACACACGTGGCTATGGTAAACAGCGATTTACTGTGGTCGAAAGGGTATTGGGAGAGAGGATTCCGGTAAAAAAAAACTCTTAAAAAATACATCGAAAGTCATGAGGATGGTGAAAAACTACTTTTCCCCATATACTCGTATAATTATGAAGATACGGTTCTGCCTTGAGCAAACACAAATTCGTCTAGTGTAACACCCAAACATGTTTTGGTGTAGTTTCACTGTCGTCAATGGAGTCATTTATTTTCTGTCAAATAATATGTAAGGAAAATCTGTATGCTAATACATTTGCATTTGAGATTATGGTATTTACATTTATAAAACTACCAACAGAAATAATACATACCTTAGTATCATATACTGATGCTCTGTGGCTGTCTGATATTTTCAGTAAAGCCGATATTTTACTCCAATTTATCATCTGCAGTAGATCAACATTTTTTAATATTACGTTACATATGTGTGGCAACGACCTTGCCGCAGTGGATACACCGGTTCCGGTCAGATCACCGAATTTAAGCGCTGTCGGGCGTGGCCGGCATTTGGATGAGTGACCATCCGGGCCGCCACGTGCTGTTGCAAATTTTTCGGGGTGCACTCAGCCTTGTAATGCCAATTGAGGAGCTACTCGACCGAATAGTAGCGGCTCCGGTCAAAGAAAACCATCATAACGACCGGGAGAGTGGTGTGCTGACCACACGCCCCTCCTATCCGGATCCTCAGATGAGGATGATACGGCGCTCGGATGGTCCCGATGGGCCGCTTGTGGCCTGAAGACGGAGTGCTTTACATATATGTACCAGAATTTTTGGCCTAAAATGAAACTATTGCTTTCTCAGCTTTGCTACTGTTAGACATCTTGTCGTTATAATATATTCTCGTCAACACTGATTTTTTTCTTCATTGCTTACCTATCGTTTATTACATTAAAGTAACAGTATTCGAAAATGTTATTAGGATATGCTGATTAGGAATGAGCTTTGTGAATTGGTGATTGGCAGCGGGGGCGTGTGTATGTAAGTTGAGTGTGCTTGCTTTTGTTTATAGAAAATAAATGAGCCCACTGACGATGGTGAAACTTCACCGAAACATGCTTGGGTGTTAAAAAAGAAGAATTTACGCTTTCTCAAGCCAGAACCGTATTTCCATATTAAATACTACGAAGGAAACACGGAAAAAAAGGGAGCTTTAACCAAAAGATAAATGTTTCCCCCAATTCGTTTCATGAACGCCTGCCGCCATTTCTTGCGTCAGTGCCACGAAAGGGCAAAGGAACATTTCTGGGCATGCTACAGCGAGTCTTTCATTCTGCGTTGAATTTCATGAAAAGTTATCGAGTACGGAGTGTGCATCCTATTGCACCAGAATTTCTTTAGTTGGCAAAATGCAGGCGCACAGAAGGGCCTTGCACCTCTCAGAGTCTTTTATCTAGAGAAATTACTGTAGACGGAGACAAACAACAAGGAGGAACTCGCGCGGCAGAGATGCTCATGTTTTGCTGCAGCTGAGAGAGCGGCTTGTGTTGTGCTCACGGGTTGCGAAGCCCCCCGTCACTTGCTGAGATGCTTTCGCTGATTTCATCACGGCGATGTACTTTTTGTTCTACAGCTGCTTCCCCTTAGAGTACTTGTGCTCGTCCATTACTTATCTGATGTTTTGTAACGTCATACCTGTCACTCAGGTACAGCTGCGCTCGAAGAAGTGATTCCTCTGCTTGAATTCCAAAAGGTTACATTATTAATAACAGAAATGAAAGGTGGTTTCCAGAATAGATTATGATAAACATAATTTGTGTATTACTCTATCATTTTGACATAGCTCTTCAAATCTTATCTTATTTCGTGTTTTTACAGCAGTCTCAACGCTCTGATATTTATATGAAAGAAAAGGAAAGTTTTTTCAAAATGGTAATAGTTCATAAGAAAACTACATGGAGCGCTTGCCAGATGACAGATTGCAACACGTAATGAGCCAAATGTAATTACTCAGAGACAACTGTGAAGTGCAACATACATAAGGAAATTGTGCACTTGTCACAATAGAAAAATCCTAGGATATTTGATCAGGTGAGTAATGCTGATGGTCCAGTATCTGGGTCTGAGGTTTCATCAAGTTTTATTAATGAAAATCCGTTCCAATTGCTAAAAAGGATTCTATTTAATCTACACGACCGGTTCCAGCCTTAATATTGGGCTATTGTCAAGTGTATCTGAAAGTTACATGGCAGAGAAGCAACGTCTTCTCATATCGTATACTTGATAAGGACCTAATATAAAGATCGGAATCACTCGCGTGTACTGAATAAACTCCTTATTATCAACTTGTGCTGCGGAATCAGCACCCCCCCCCCCCTCCCCCCGAAAACGGAGAAACTAATGATTATGTTTGCTACTTACTACAGACAAATGTGCGAAAAGAAATCTGAAATGAATTGTACTAACTAAATAAAAAATGAGAATATATTAAAAGTTTCGAAAAAAATAATAAACAAAAATTCATTTTCCAACACTATTTTTATTCCAGAATGAGGTTTCCACTCTGCAGCGGAGTATGCGCAGATTAAAACTGTGTGCCTGACCTAGACTCGAACTCGGGACCTCGTATAATTATGGAAATACGGTTCCATTATTTCAATAAACTTACGACCAGCTAAAAACTTTATTGCATTGTCGGCTGCCTGCCTGTCTTATACCGTATCATACTTGCTGTGTGGGGTGGTGCCTTCCTGCTCAGAGCAATACAGTTTTTGCTTTGAATATGAAATAAATGATACATACAATCGTAATTAACGTAATATTTCTGTAGAACGTTCGTCTCTGAAATGACTGTCGTTCTTCGAAAGTTTTCTGTAGAAGTGAGTTTACTATAACACACGAAAATGGATCCTAGACAAAATTTTGCAGACCCCCATCTTTTATTGTAAATGCTCTGCTAGTGACCATCTGGGGTTACAGTATTTCAGTATTTAAATGAAAGCTTCTGACACCGACAAGAGACGATGAATATAAAGTGTTAGGGGGCTATATTCAGAGGCAATATTGTAAATAAACGCAAACAATTGCTGTTTCGTGATTTCCTTACGCACTCTCACGTCCTTCTTTTTTTTGGTCGCGGTGTTACCTCAATGGTATTCTATCTCTCTGAACTGCATTGGTACCAGGGGAGGCGAGGTACTGGCCGAAGTAAAGCTGTGATGGACGGGGCGTGAGACGTGCTTGGATAGCTCATTTGGTAGATCACTTGCCCGTGAAAGGCAAAGGTCCCGAGTTCGAGTCTCGGTCCGGCACACGGCTTCAATCTGCCAGAGAGTTTCACTATTTTTATTGGGCTCAACGGTTACTGAGATGCTATTTTTATTTTAATTCCAACAGAAAAGAAATAGTTTTAGAAACGTTAGTTCATCCTATAAAATCGCAATTACGGAATCGTGTTAAGAGATATGACTGTGTCAGTAACCACCTCAGGGTGTAACTATCATGCCAACATATGAACAACTTAATGCGTGTTCAAATATGTGCGAGAACAAAACTAAACGAACGGGTAATATAGTGCAATGATTGTGATGTTGCTGGTTGGATTTATATTTTTAAGAAATAACAATAGGTTACACTAATGCCTCTCCATTCTGACGGTATCGTGCATTACAAATGAAGAAAATACATTTGCAACACCGCTCAACACTATCTTATCTCCTATCTTAGAAGCCACATTCTGAAGTTCGAGAACAGAAAATAGTCACGTGGATCTAAATCTGAGGAGCGGGATGTGCAGAGAGCTTTTTGGGGTCTAGCCTCGCGCACCATTCACCAATGTAACAGGCAGTTTTTCTTGGAGCAAAGGAACCTTCTCATTTTTTGCGTGCCTACCTCGATCGCTTTGTCTTTAGCTCACTACTGAAATGATCAAGAAACGTTGAATAGTAAGAGGCAGTCTTTGTTTACCACAAAATCAGTGGCCGGTTAATATTTGTATATTTATTAACTTTCAGGACCACAATGTAAATATCTGCTAATTATCAATTTCAGTTTCTAGTAAACAACTGCGTGATGTATGTTAAAATGTAAATAACATATCTGGAAAAAGCACGTCTACCATGTTACGTCGCATAAGAAAATTTGGCATTGTTTCAGAGATATGACCCATTTTCCATTGTTTAGCGGAGTAAAAAAATACATGTATACAAGACAACAGAGAAAACATATATCTCCGGATTCAGCGTATTTATTGTCTCTCGTTGCTGCGTTTTTTGTCATGGAACGATTTATGAAGTACTGTTTGACCATAACAAAGTAAACAAACCAACCTGTATCAATAAAGTGGAACAGGGTACATCCCAGCTATTCGTTATTTTTTATGTATGTCATGAACCGGCTTTTGGGTTATGTTACAAGTCTCAAACTTGTAAAGAATATACCTGTGGATCAAGTGGATTTATTCTAGTGTTACCATCTGAATTCCGCCTATACGCCAAGGGAAAGTAGGCTAAGAAATATGGTACTGAGCCTATCCGATATAAGACGGGGAGACCATGACGTTGGGATCACGGATTTACTTCAAACTTTGTTCACCTTTAGTAGGACATTAAAACAACAGAATGTGCAAGTAGTAAGGTGCACTACTCTGGCAATTCCGAGAAAATCGCAAGAGAAGTTTCACACGTCTATTACGTATCTGGTGTATCTGTGCGTACGTGCCGCATGTTACAGTTAATGGTTAGCGTTAGAGCTTCTTAAGACGAACGTGTAAGAGCTGACGGTTCGACTCCTACTCAAACCTTCATTTTTGTAGTACTGTGTGTAGGCTGTTTAGGTTTTTATGTTAGTAGCGCCATGTAGCGCTCTATATGAAAATCGCTGGCTGTGCTGTGTGCAGTCTGTGGCTGGTTTGCATTGTTGTTTGCTATTGTAGTGTTGGGCAGCTGGATGTTAACAGCGCGTAGAGTTGCGCAGTTGGATGTGAGCCGCCAGCAGTGGTGGATGTGGGGAGAGAGATGGCAGAATTTTGAGAGCGGACGATCTCGACGTGTGTCCATCAGAAAGAGTAAATTTGTAATACTGTATATCATGAACTGATATATATATATATATATATATATATATATATATATATATATGATGACTTTTGAACACTATTAAGGTAAATACATTGTTTGTTCTCTATCAAAATCTTAGTAGTTCGAGTAACGAAGATTTTTGTGAGATAAGAATTCATGAAAGGTATAGGTTATTGTTAGTCAGGGTCATTCTTTTGTAGGGATTACTGAAAGTCAAATTGCGTTGCGCTAAAAATATTGTGTGCCACTTTAGTGAATGTCTGAGTACGTTCAGTTTTGCTCAGCTGTTTGAAAATCAACTAACATAAGATGTTTATCAGCACAGTAATTCATTAATTTTTCTAAGGGGACGTTACATATGTCGACCCTTAGCCGAGGATACCTCACTGGAATCTTCTGATTTTTTCTTGTAGTTTGAGTAATTAGTGTAGCTATTGTTTATTGCTAGCGCGTAATTGTAGAGAGAATCTTTTTTTTGTAGTTGTAGTTTTCATTGTTGTACAGTAAAACAGTTGTGGCATGCATGTAGATTTGCACCAAGTATTTTGCAGCTGCGCTTGCAATTAACTAGATATTATTTTCAGTGCTATGTTGATGTGTTTTCTTATTTTACTCTTCCAATTGTGCTTTTTTGTGTTATCGTGTGAAACATTGTGACAATTATGGCGTGTGAAAAACGTAATACTAGGCTCCAAAGTAAACTGAGAAATGACAGTGAAGACTATAGCAGTGTATCAGCACCACCGTGTAATGAATTAACTAATGTTCAACATAGTAATTTGGTATTTGTGCATCGGGAAATGGAGCGGGCGGCAAATAATGGTGTAGACAGTGAAACAATTAGTGAACAGGGAAGCATTATCGATCGATCGGTCGGCAACAGTTCGCCTCAGGAATCCGAAATGACAAGACACAATCTTGCAAATACTGTAGTTTCAGGTTTTGCGTCCTCACCGTTTTCTCAAATAAGTCAAGACACATTTTCTGCTCGTCAAAATGTGGATGTTGCCGGTGCAAATGCACTGCCGAAAAGCATAGAGGAACAGATTCCAGACACTAATACATTATTATTGCAATTAATGCAACAAATGAAACAAAATCAGAGTCAAACACAACACAGCCAGTGATTTTCATATAGAGCGCTACATGGCGTTACTAACATAAAAACCTAAACAGCCTACTTACAGTACAAGTGTAAATTCCGCAATATTCAAAATAATTTGCACCTACACTATCCCTTCTTGCTACATTAGCAACGTCCCACCGTTGAGCAGGTTAACTGCCAAATGGGCCCTGGCTCTGTCGCTACAGCTCGAAGCGTCGAGGCGCAAAGTAGTTCCAGGTACTTTCCCAGATTGCATGTAGAAGAGACTTTGCAAATCATGACTGGTATACATATTCAAGAAAACTCTATTCGTTTCTTCTTTTACTTGTAGACAGTTATAAATGTGTTTGTTCTAATAATTAAATTTAATTAAAAATAGTCAGTATTCAAATAACATGAAATTCACTAAAACTTCATGAGAATACATGTGTTTTTAAAAATTTGGTTACCATATGGTTACCTTCCATTCAGAAGGCTGTTGCACTCAGCGACTGTTATATTGACTTGTAAATAATAGATTTCAGCTATCAGTCGTCCTTTTGAAAGTTTATTGGCAGATCTAGATTTCAGCTAGAAACAGGCCATTCTGAATGCACTATCATTGTTGATCAATGCTTATAATGCCTGTTGGCTGGACTTCATCCTCAGTTCGTTGAATTCAATGAACTGTGGATGAAACCCGACCAACAGCCATTACACACACTGATCTATAATTATAGTGCATTGAGAATGGCTAGTTTCTAGCTGAAATCTAGATCTGCCAATAAAATTTCAAAGGGACGACCGATAGCTGAAATCTATTATTTACAAATTTGGTTACCTCCCAAATGTCGTACAAATTGAATAATATGACCAGTGATGAAAAAAAATACAGATTAAAAATTAAGTTTAAGCGGGGGTCGAAGAGGCATCACATACGTGTTCGTCTTACAAGGCTCGAACACTAACTACTTTTTTAAATCTCATTTTGTTCGTTATAGTTCGTTGCATTTGTTCGAGGCGGGCGTTCCGTGACGTCCGTTCAAGTTCATCGTTGATCCGTTCACTCAGTTTTTTATTACAGAGGGCAGCTAACCCTCTGTCCGAACACGCAAGCTAACGTGTCGGCTGATCTGCAACTCTACCGTCTAGCAGCTCTGCATAGATACGTCGGTTACTTAATAGACAGCCGAACGGGATTAGCTGACGCCGGCACGGTAGCTCAGCGTGTTCGGTCAGAGGGTTAGCTGCCCTCTGTAATAAAAAAAAACTGAGTTAATGAATCAACAACGAGCTTAAACAGATGTCTTACGACGTCCGCCCCGAGCAGATGCAACAAAAAAAGCGAACAAAATGAGATTTTTTTTAAAAAAAAGCGGTCTAAGGCGCTGCAGTCATGGACTGAGCGGCTGGTCCCGTCCAAGGTTCGAGTCCTCCCTAGGGCATGGGTGTGTTCAAAAAATGGCTCTGAGCACTACGGGACTTAACTTCTGAGGTCATCAGTCCCGTAGAACTTAGAACTACTTAAACCTAACTAACCTAAGGACATTACACACATCCATGCCCGAGGCAGGATTCGAACCTGCGACCGTAGCAGCAGCGCTGTTCCCGACTGAAGTGCATAGAACCGCATGTGTGTGTGTGTGTGTGTGTGTGTGTTTGTCCTTAGGATAATTTAAGTAGTGTGTAAGCTTAGGGACTGATGACCTTAGCAGTTAACTACCATAAGATTTCACACTTTTTTTTTTAACTTAATCTACATCTACATGACTACTCTGCAATTCACATTTAAGTGCTTGGCAGAGGGTTCATCGAACTACAATCATACTATCTCTCTACCATTCCACTCCCAAACAGCGCGGGGGAAAAACGAACACCTTAATCTTTCTGTTCGAGCTCTGATTTCTCTTATTTTATTTTGATGATCATTCCTACCTATGTAGGTTGGGCTCAACAAAATATTTTCGCATTCGGAAGAGAAAGTTGGTGACTGAAATTTCGTAAATAGATCTCGCCGCGACGAAAAACGTCTTTGCTTTAATGACTTCCATCCCAACTCGCGTATCATATCTGCCACACTCTCTCCCCTATTACGTGATAATACAAAACGAGCTGCCCTTTTTTGCACCCTTTCGATATCCTCCGTCAGTCCCACCTGGTAAGGATCCCACACCGCGCAGAAATATTCTAACACAGGACGAACGAGTGTAGTGTAAGCTATCTCTTTAGTGGACTTGTTGCATCTTCTAAGTGTCCTGCCAATGAAACACAACCTTTGGCTCGCCTTCCCCACAATATTATCTATGTGGTCTTTCCAACCGAAGTTGTTCATAATTTTGACACCCAGGTACTTAGTTGAATTGACAGCCTTGAGAATTGTACTATTTATCGAGTAATCTAGTTCTAACGGATCTTTTGGAACTCATGTGGATCACCTCACACTTTTCGTTATTTAGCGTCAACTGCCACCTGCCACACCATACAGCAATCTTTTCTAAATCGCGTTGCAACTGATACTGGTCTTCGGATGACCTTACTAGACGGTAAATTACAGCATCATCTGCGAACAACCTAAGAGAACTGCTCAGATTGTCACCCAGGTCATTTATATAGATCAGGAACAGCAGAGGTCCCAGGACGCTTCCCTGGGAACACCTGATATCACTTCAGTTTTACTTGATGATTTGCCGTCTATTACTACGAACTGCGACCTTCCTGACAGGAAATCACGAATCCAGTCGCACAACTGAGACGATACCCCATAGGCCCGCAGCTTGATTAGAAGTCGCTTGTGAGGAACGGTGTCAAAAGCTTTCCGGAAATCTAGAAATACGGAATCAACTTGAGATCCCTTGTCGATAGCGGCCATTACTTCGTGGAATAAAGAGCTAGCTGCGTTGCACAAGAACGATGCTTTCTGAAACCATGCTGATTACGTATCAATAGATCGTTCCCTTCGAGGTGATTCATAATGTTTGAATACAGCATATGCTCCAAAACCCTACTGCAAACCGACGTCAGTGATATAGGTCTGTAGTTAGATGGATTACTCCTACTACCCTTCTTAAACACTGGTGCGACCTGCGCGATTTTCCAATCTGTAGGTACAGATCTATCGGTGAGCGAGCGGTTGTATATGATTGCTAAGTAGGGAGCTATTGTATCAGCGTAATCTGAAAGGAACCTAATCGGTATACAATCTGGACCTGAAGACTTGCCCGTATCAAGCGATTTGAGTTGTTTCGCAACCCCTAAGGTATCTACTTCTAAGAAACTCATGCTAGCAGCTGTTCCTGTTTCAAATTCTGGAATATTCCATTCGTCTTCCCTGGTGAAGGAATTTCGGAAAACTGCGTTCAATAACTCCGCTTTAGCGGCACAGTCGTCGGTAACAGTACCATCGGCACTGCGCAGCGAAGGTATTGACTGCATCTTGCCGCTTGAGTACTTTACATACGAGCAGAATTTCTTCGGATTTTCTACCAAATTTCGAGACAATATTTCGTTGTGGAACCTATTAAAGGCATCTCGCATTGAAGTCCGTGCCAAATTTCACGCGTCTGTAAATTTTACCCAATCTTAGGGATTGCGCGTTCTTCTGAACTTCGCATGTTTTTTCCGTTGCCTCTGCAACAGCGTTCGGACCTGTTTTGCGTACCATGGGGGATCAGTTCCATCTCTTACCAATTTATGAGGTATGAATCTCTCAATTGCTGTTGCTACTATATCTTTGAATTTGAGCCACAATAAATAAATATTCTCTTTCGAAGTTTTCGGAATTACCAGAGTATTGCACCTTACGACTTACACATTATGTTGTTCTAACGGCAAAAAGTATAAAGTTTGAAGTAAATCTGTGATCCCACAGTGTGGCTTCTCCTCGTAAGCTACAAGTGTCTTGCACTAGCCAGTCGTGTGGATGAGGACACAGCCTATAAACGGTACGGTAAATAGGTAGTATAATGCCTGCAGAGTAGAGAGTATACACATGGGACACAATGATTGGGCATTATCGAACCGTCACAGCTGCGGTACCCATCATGATCGAACTGTTGGCATCTTCACGAGTGTGTCACTTTCTTTCCGTCGTTATTAAATAATTGGATAGCGCATATTTAGGTGCAAGCCTTTCCATTTGAAGTCACTTCAATAGCCTTGGCGTGAAGATGATGACGTGAACAGCCATTCCCCCCCCCCCCCCCCCAAACAACCAACGCCCCTTGCTCCCCAAAATGAAATGTCATTAAAGAAACGAGCCGGAGAAATTCGAAGCGCCGGCCGGGATGGCCGAGCGGTTCTAGGCGCTTCAGTCTGGAACCGCGCGACTGCTACGGTCGCAGGTCCGAAACCTGCCTCGGGTATGGATGTGTGTGATGTTCTTAGGTTAGTTAGGTTTAAGTCGTTCTAAGTTCTAGGGGACTGGTGACCTCAGATGTTGAGTCCCATTGTGCACAGAGCCATTTGAACCATTTGAACATTCGAAGCAGTAATTAGTTGCGCCAACCGTTACATCTCCAAGTCGGTGCTTGCTATGAATACTCTACTGGAGCTGCTGGAACAATCTTCAGTCCTCCGTGGCAAGTCTGCTAAGAGCTCCAGCAAACAGAACTAAGAGCCGTTGCATACTGTGGCTGCGCACCGGCGTCGAGCTAACGGGACGTCTTGACCTTTGTTTCGCCATACCTTATTAACCACGGCGCAAACTCAAGGCCGTCGTTCATTTATCGCCGCACATCAGCTAAAACGGGGGAACGACGAAAGGCGCGGCAGATTTCAGCACGCCGCGCCCGTCGGCCGAGAGCGAACGCTCGAGACGGGGAACGCGGGCGGCAGCGAGATTAATCTCGAGGCTCGCTCTGGCATACGGTAGACTGCAGCTGCAGCCACCGTGCCGTGACCTCTGGCCGCCAGATAGCGGCCGGCGGCTCGCAATTAGGGCGCGCGTATGTCGCGGGCAGTAAATCGGAGTCCTGGACGTGACGCAGCGTAGCAGAAGCACTTTCCCCGCGACCCCGCCCACGGCAGCCGAGCGAGCCGCGTTTGTCGCGGCCGGCGGGTGGCCGGCGACCGATGCAGCGGTCGTTGCCCGCTTTCTCCCCGTGTCGCTCGCTGCCCACCCGACCGACCACAGCTGCCGACCACTCCGCCGTCTTGGCTCCAGTACGAGGGAACACCAGCGAGAGTTGTCGGTTCCCACTGTCGCTGGTCAGCTTCACAAACAATGGAAAATGAAAGAACAGTAGAACATGACCCGCCAGGATAGCCGAGCGCGCTAACGCGCTGCTTCCTGGGCTCGGGTAGGCACGCCGGCCCCGGGTCGAATCCGCCCGGCGGATTAACGACGAGGGCCGGTGTGCCGGCCAGCCTGGATGTGGTTTTTAGGCGGCTTTCCACATCCCCCTAGGTGAATACCGGGCTGGTCCCCACGTCCCGCCTCAGTTACACGGCTCGCAGACATATGAACACTTTCGCACTATTCCATGCATTACCCTAGTCGCAGACAGTTCAGGTACACTAATTCCTTCCCGGGGAGTACTTGGTGGCGGCAGGAAGGGCGTCCGGCGACCCCTTCAACTAACATTGCCACATACGATTAACCATGTCGACCCTGCATATCCGCAGGAAGAAAAAGGCACAAACAAAAGAAAGAATAGTAGAACATACACATGTAGCTTCTCAACGTCTTGTGACTCGTCTGGCGTAGCGCTAACTTTATTTACAGGCCAGTGCGCGGAATTACGACTGAAGTTCAGAGAGCGACGACAGGTAACTTTCACAAAACTTACCGCAATCCGCCCAACAATCCGATCCGAGCATCACAGACGCCTGAACATTTGTCAGAGGAGTGGTCGCCAACCCGCTATGTGCGCATTGTTCTGGATATGTACTGACAATAGTCGTTGGATGCCTCCTAATATCGTGTCAGGCCGCCTCTTGTCCGGCGTGGTGCAGCAACTCCACACGCCATCGATCGGACGCGAAATTTAAACGACAGGAAGAAGATGCTGTGATACTCAAATGATTAGCTTTCCAGAGCATTCACAAAAGGTTGGCCCCGGTGGCGACGCCTACAACGTGCTGACATGAGGAAAGTTTCCAACCGATTTCTCATACACAAACAGCAGTTGACCGGCGTTGCCTGGTGAAACGTTGTTGTGATGCCTCGTGTAAGGAGGATAAATGCGTACCATCACGTTTCCGACTGTGATAAAGGTCGGACTGTAGTCTATCGCGATTGCGGTTTATCGTACCGCGACATTGCTGCTCCCGTGGGTTGAGATTCAGTGACTGCTAGCAGAATATGGAATGGGTGGGTTCAGGAGGGTAATACGGAGCGCCGTGCTGGATCCCAACGGCCTCGTATCACTAACAGTCGAGATGACAGGCACCTTATCCGCATGGCTGTAACGTATCGTGCAGCCACGTCTCGATCCCTGAGTCAGCAGATGAGAACGTTTGCAAGACAACAACCATCTGCACGAACAGTTCGACGACGTTTGCAGCAGCATGGACTATCAGCTCGGAGACCATGGCTGCGGTTACCCTTGACGCTGTATCACAGACAGGAGCGCCTGCGATGGTGTACTCTACGACGAACCTGGGTGCACGAATGGCAAAACGTAATTTTTTCGGATGAATCCAGGTTCTGTTTACAGCATCATGATGGTCGCATCCGTGTTTGGCGACATTGCGGTGAACGCACATTGGAAGCGTATATTCGTCATCTCCATACTTGCGTATCACCCGCCGTGATGGTATGGGGTGCCATTGGTTACACGTCTCGGTCACCTCTTGTTCGCATTACATTTCAGATGTGTTACGACCCGTGGCTCTACCCTTCATTCGATCCCTGCGAAACTCTACATTTCAACAGGATAATGCACAACCGCATGTTGCACGTCCTGTACGGGCCTTTCTGGATACAGAAAATGTTCGACTGCTGCCCTGGCCAGCACATTCTCCAGATCTCTCACCAACTGAAAAATCTGCTCAATGGTGGCAGAGCAACTGGCTCGCCACAATACGCCAGTCACTACTCTTGATGAACTGTGGTATCACGTTGAAGCTTCATGGGCAGCTGTACATGTACACGCCATCCAAGCTCTGTTTGACTTAATGCCCAGGCGTATCAAGGCCGTTATTACGGCCAGAGGTGGTTGTTGTGGGTAAAAAGTTTGCTTAGTGTTTTATTTCTCAGTTTTTAACAACCATTCCAAAAACCATCTTCTGTCCTTGATCGGCGTTATTGACCACACGATGCTGCAATTCGCTGCAGCGATGTTGCACGATCTTTACTTCGCCGGCAAATGGTAACCCACACTTTCTCTTGCAGTGTCTGTTAATGAATTCCTGCTGTCATCAGTCGTCGTTAACAAACACTAATTCATTAAATACTTCATTCAATAAAGCAGTAGCTATGCACGCTGAGAATTTAATTAACGATAGTGCTATGTCTCTTCCTAGACAAATTTTGAAGCGCAGGCATAAACAAATATCTTTAGATATCTTACTTCTAAAATAAGATCTATTGTACCAGATATAGAAATTACAATACTGTATTATAAATTTGTTTAAGTGCCTATTTTTCGGAATGAAATGCATTGAGCTATTTTATATGGATTCCCATGAAAAACTGTTAAACTTAACGAGTGTTAATTAAAAGTAAGATTCAGAGACGAATCATGCTCATTAAGCGAAGTAAGTGTACAGTATAAAATTTACGATAGAAATAAATCATACAAAACAAGATGCAAATAAATCATGTAAAATACATACTACTATCAGTTATTTTTATTTCATGACCACTTAAAATACACATTAAATGACATATATAATGCAACTTAAAGCTGTAACTGTGATTAATTATATGGGATTGCCTGAAAATACATACATAATACACATAATTAAATTAAAAATTGCAATTATGATTAAGGAGATTTATGTAGCTGTAACTTCCCACTTACAACTGTTTGCAATTATTGTGGATGAAGTTTGCTAGTGGATATTATCAACAGTGACTTCATATACTCATCAGGTGGTTGAGATCTGTAAATATTTTTGTATGTTTCGTTTTGGAGAATGTATCCTCATAGAGATTAAAAATGCCGAAAGCGGAAGGAAGCCACGAGGAGACGTACGCAACTGATCGGAACGTGTGAGATGTAGACTTAGGAAATTCCAGCAATGACGAATTTAAATATTTATATAAAAATCGGTATATTGCAAATAAACCTTTTCAATTTTAAGTTTTGGGGCAAGATTTATATATCGGTGTTAAAACTGATCTGAAAAATCTTGATATCGTTTGCAGTTGCATTAAAATTTGAAAAACGAGCCTCAAAATTTCTTTTTAAAGCACATAAAGTTTCAGTTACGATATCTACTAGAAATGGAGCCTATAATTGCTAACGGAATGTTTAGATTGTATTACAACTGTGAGACCTTTTTTCAGTTGAGATTGAAAAAAAAAACTTTTTGTCGAAAGGATTTAATATGAGTGTACAAATCAAGGAGTAGCTGGTTTCTTCCTTGTCATTTTGAATTAAGGTCGTTCATATTTTTTGTTAAACCTGTGTAAAATGTTAACTTCCATAACCATGCATTGTTGTTTTGTAACTCAGCCAGAGGACGATTCCTTTTATTGAAGGAAATTTCGAATGTTTTTCGGAGCTAAAAAAAAACGCCTTTAAGCTTTTCCACAGTTAAGAAAATGGCTCTGAGCACTACGGGACTTAACATCTGTGGTCATCAGTCCCCTAGAACTTAGAACAACTTAAACCTAACTAACCTAAGGACATCACACACATCCATGCCCGAGGCAGGATTCGAACCTGCGACCGTAGCAGTCGCGCGGTTCCGGACTGAGCGCCTAGAACCGCGAGACCACCGCGGCCGGCACAGTTAAGACATTGTAGTGCTTTATAGTACGGCAAGTCATTTTTTTTTCTATTGCACCCATAAACTTGTGCAACTGACGATGACTGATTGAGAGCATGTGATCTTATTTAATTAACAGCTGACATGACTGGCTTTAAAACTTCTGACATGTCCAAGGATTTTCCCGCACGAAGACTGTTGATGAATGATGCAATGTATGATCAATGGTTTTGATCCACCGCCTTTGGCACGAGAGCGACGACACTTTTATTTTTTTCACACATGTTTGTGCACTCATCAGTTGTGATAGATCTTAAGTTTTCCCAGTGATGTTTGTTTTTCGGAACAGCATTTTCTGTCCCCTTGAAAGCTTCTCCCGTGGCTGTGCCGTGAATCCTGCGAATGTTAAGACGCTTTTCGTACATTTCATACTCTTAATTATCCCTTGAATAAAAGTTAAAACCTGTGCAGTATCTGAAACGTATGTTGACTTATCCAGAGCCAAAGAGAACCACTCTAAGTGTCGAGTTTTCTCAGGAAAATGAGTTATATTATTTTCCGCAATACCATTTACTCTTCGAGCCACAGTATTTGCTGACAGACTGATGTTTTAAAGTAAATTACTTTCTTCTGGACACATTTCTTCAACTGCTGCAATCATGCATTCTTTTATTATCTCACCATCAGTAAATGGTTTTCCACGTTTTGCTATTGAGTGAGCGACGCGGGAAGCAACACGATTGCTGCTTCTTGTTCAGCGTTTACATCCTTAAACAACATTTTCCAAGATTTCAAACGGTGTTTCAAAGACGAATGTATTTCTAATACTTGGCTTCCGGTAAATCTGAAATAACTCTGAGAATGTTTAGTCAAATAATGACATTTTATGTTGTATTCTTTAAGAACTGATGTTGTTTCATTGCGGATTATACACATTGCCTTATTACTGGACTCAATCACTAAATGTCAATGTTTCCAATGCTCTTTAAAATTTCTGCACTCGATATCTATCTTCCGTTTCTTTTCCATATTTACACAAATTCACAAAAAGGGAAAGTAACTGCAAATCAAAATGATCATTGATCAAACCAATTGATAACATTAAGAGCAAGAGGTCTGAGTACAGAATTGCACTGCAGTTATTTTAAGGCAATTTTAATTAAATTAAATATTTGCAGCTAAACACATTGCATTTTGACTGAGAAACTGTAATCACAAAACACACTAGTCCCACTATATTTTGCATTTCATATCACTCATGTTGCCGATACCCACAAGATGGCGCCGTAGTACTGCACTTAACTTCTCTACTCTTCGAAGACGTCTCTACCATACATTTAGCATTGTCGGAAGTGTTAATAATACGTAAAACATGGCACGCACATTGGCTATCACGGAGCAGTGAAATGGGTACCAACAGAAATTGTGGAGTGGAGTCCAACCACACTCCCTGTGCCATGGGCATCTCAATCACCGTGTAGTCCTGAAACGAAAAATTTTCGCTTAATTCAACCCTACAGTATGCTGGTTTGCTGAACTATACAGTCCGTTCAATTTTTCTTGACCCATGCCAACGGTGACCGCAGGGAACGAAGAGACAACTACTATTGCCGCCGCGTGACGAGGAATGTTGCGGTGGGAAGATATCCCGCACTTCTCATACCGAATGCAACTCGCGCCATGTTCTGACCACTTGCTATAACGTTAATGGTGCACCGAGGAAACAACGTGAAAGCGCGTTACAACGACCTTCACGAAGAGGTATTTATTTGTAGCCGTCCATATGGAATGAAATTACGGACACAGTCAAGGTAAAACAATAAGCACTCCACTGCGTAATGACTACTGCAGTACCACTCAGAGGCAGCTCGTAAAGACTGGCAGCAGTGGTAAGCGTCGCGAAAACTTCTGAACTGTACTGAGGAGTTCCGAGCAGTATTGGGGTATCAGACATCAAGAAAATTTAGGCAGACTGTAGCTAGGTATTGGTACTTGGGACTTAATGGAAGAGCCTCTGTGGCCCTTAGGCCAAAATGTTTGGAGGCCCCTGCGTTAGACCGCCATAATCTGGTAAGCGACGACTGTCCCATTACAGATTTTTTATTCTCTTTCCAACCATGTTGGTTCAAATGGCTCTAAGCACTGTGGGACTTAACATCTGAGGCCATCAGTCCCCTAACTAGCCTAAGGACACCACACACATCCATGCCCGAGGCAAGATTCGAACCTGCGACCGTAGCAGCCGAGCGGATCCGGACTGAAGCACCTAGAACCGCTCGACCACAGCGCCCTGCTCCAACCATGATGCTTATATCGTAGCAACGGATAAAGCTGTCACAAATCGACAGGACGACTACCAATTACATGTATTACAAAATGTGAAAGGATTAGTGCATGTCTGAAACATAGAGAAAATCACAAAAACATTAACAGTAACAGAAACCAAAACATTGCATTAAAACAAACGTTCAGTTTACAGTGCTGTGGAATGTGGGGAAAAAAACCGCAAATTGGCGTTCAAAAGAAGAAGAAGAACACCTAAAATGCAAAAGGAGCGTAATATGTAAGAAATTGTCCACGCAACCTGCCACTGATGATGCCTTGCAGAAAATAAAGGCGAAACGCGTATGCCACTAAAATTGTGTTTTATTCAGTTGCTGTCAGACGGTCCATAAGTAAACATTATCAATATACCGTAATAAAATCACAAAAATTGCACGTAAAATCTGGATGGAGACAAGTTTTCAATTTTATCGCAAGAATGCATTTTTTATATATTTCATTCACTTTGGACCATTTTCGCATGTTCAAGTCACGTAAAAACCAGAATGAAATTTTCACTCTGCAATAGAATGTGCGCTGATATGAAACTTCCTGGCAGATTAAAACTGCGTCTCGGACCGAGAAGTCTGGAAGGTAGGGGACGAGGTACTAGAGAAATTAGGGCTGTGGGGACGGGTCGTGAGTCGTGCTTGGGTAGCTCGGTTCGTAAAGCACTCGTCGCGAAAGGCAAAGGTCCCGAGTTTGATTCTCGGTAGGGCACAGTTTTAATCTGCCAGGAAGTTTCACGTAAAAACCAATTTTAAACCATCGTGTTTCAAAAATAGATAAAGACTGTAGAAAAAAAAGGTGCGTTTTGACTTTATCCATTTATCTACCTTCGTGCGAAGTTTGAACCGATTCATACTAGTTTAAAGTACAGAAGTAGCGTGCTTCAGCAACCTCCCAGAAAAACGTGCTTTTTGCACGTAAAATCCAAGAGAAGCAAGAGTATTTCAAATGGTTAACACTTACACCAAATTTGAACCATTAGTGTAGCTCTAGTCCGGAGTCATTTAAGGTTGTCTGTTGTTGCACGTAAAATCCTAAAGGTTCACAATCAAAACTATGCCGTTAGCTGAGCATTAATTTCAACCCAATTAAAACATTATGAAAAAGGAATTAATTGGTTCCCAAACTTTGCCTGGGCGCCAGCTCTGGTTCGTCGTTCAAACCTTGCTTAATACACTGTAGGACGGCCGCTGTGGCAGAGCGGTTCTGGGCGCTTCCGTCCGGAACCGCGCTGCTGCTACGCTCGCAGGTTCGAATCCTGCCTCGGGCATGGATGTGTGTGATGTCCTTAGGTTAGTTAGGTTTAAGTAGTTCCAAGTCTAGGGGACTGATGACCTCAGATAGTGATTAGAGCCATTGGAACCATTTTGAACCAATACACCGTAACACATCTACGGTAAAACAGATATTCGAATGGCTATAAAAGTCGCCGCTGGTCTAGACTAAACCAAAAAATTTTAACCCCATGTTCCTAGCTCTGATAGGAACGGAGCAGCAAGACCTCCGCTCCCCTCCCCTCAAAATCGGGATACTGCGCTCGCCTTTTCATACACGCTCGTATTTGTTACAACGCTTCCACAAAAAAAAAAAAAAAAAAAAAGTTTCAAATGGCTCTGAGCACTATGGGACTTAACATCTGAGGTCATCAGTCCCCAGTCCCCTAGAACTTGGGACTACTATGGATGGCTATGCGACTTATCTTCTGAGGTCATCAGTCGCCTAGAACGTAGAACTATTTAAACCTAACTAACCTAAGGACATCACACACATCCATGCCCGAGGCAGGATTCGAACCTGCGACCGTATCGGTCGCGCGGTTCCAGACTGAAGCGCTTAGAACTGCTCACCCACAGCGGCCGGGGCGCTGTAACCAATCCTATTCATAATTTTTATCTATTTTATTTATGTACTTTCGTTCTTAGTAATGCGATGTGTACGTCTAATACGTTTAACTGTAGGTTTGGTCGGTAACTGAGTAGGTGTGCCACTTTAGTGGCAGGAGGAGGGCAAATGCATACCAGAGCCAATACCGAGACACTGTGGCACTCAGACCAATCTCCGAGTAGATGACTGCTTGTAGTTTACCCGATTGTTAGCGCACAGCACCATAGTCCCCCCGATCAGCACCGTTACAGACACTCGAATGTAATCGGCCGGAGTAAATTGTTTTGTATTTTTACCCCTTCTGGCCCACGATTTAGGTCAATTTCACGGCCCCGTTGTCTGAACTTCACGCTCGGTTACCGAGGTCGACTATCCGCTCAGAAGCCGGCGTCCGCGGCCGGTAGTGTAGAAAAACACGACGGCGGGCGCCACGCACGGACCTTTGCCGCAGCCGGCCCTGCTTACACAATGCGGCCACAAAGCCTTCGCCAGTCATCGCGAGCCACCACTGCCGTTCCCGAGAGGCCGCCTGCCTTCGCGGGACAGTCGTGCCTCTCTCGCGGCCTTCACGCCAATTTCCCTGTGTGGATACCTTTCTTCTGCACTAACCGCCTGTGACTCACTTTCCTCGAAGCACGTGCCTGGCTCATCTAAATGGAACTGACGTTTCGAGAGGGTACAAAAAAGGACATCGGGGTATTGGAGAAGATTCTTGGAGGAACAAATTGAAGACGCAAATCCAAAGCTGGAAGCACCATGCGACGACGCTACTGAGCTTCAAATACACTCCTGGAAATTGAAATAAGAACACCGTGAATTCATTGTCCCAGGAAGGGGAAACTTTATTGACACATTCCTGGGGTCAGATACATCACATGATCACACTGACAGAACCACAGGCACGTAGACACAGGCAACAGAGCATGCACAATGTCGGCACTAGTACAGTGTATATCCACCTTTCGCAGCAATGCAGGCTGCTATTCTCCCATGGAGACGATCGTAGAGATGCTGGATGTAGTCCTGTGGAACGGCTTGCCATGCCATTTCCACCTGGCGCCTCAGTTGGACCAGCGTTCGTGCTGGACGTGCAGACCGCGTGAGACGACGCTTCATACAGTCCCAAACATGCTCAATGGGGGACAGATCCGGAGATCTTGCTGGCCAGGGTAGTTGACTTACACCTTCTAGAGCACGTTGGGTGGCACGGGATACATGCGGACGTGCATTGTCCTGTTGGAACAGCAAGTTCCCTTGCCGGTCTAGGAATGGTAGAACGATGGGTTCGATGACGGTTTGGATGTACCGTGCACTATTCAGTGTCCCCTCGACGATCACCAGTGGTGTACGACCAGTGTAGGAGATCGCTCCCCACACCATGATGCCGGGTATTGGCCCTGTGTGCCTCTGTCGTATGCAGTCCTGATTGTGGCGCTCACCTGCACGGCGCCAAACAAGCATACGACCATCATTGGCACCAAGGCAGAAGCGACTCTCATCGCTGAAGACGACACGTCTCCATTCGTCCCTCCATTCACGCCTGTCGCGACACCACTGGAGGCTGGCTGCACGATGTTGGGGCGTGAGCGGAAGACAGCCTAACGGTGTGCGGGAGCGTAGCCCAGCTTCATGGAGACGGTTGCGAATGGTCCTCGCCGATACCCCAGGAGCAACAGTGTCCCTAATTTGCTGGGAAGTGGCGGTGCGGTCCCCTACGGCACTGCGTAGGATCCTACGGTCTTGGCGTGCATCCGTGCGTCGCTGCGGTCCGGTCCCAGGTCGACGGGCACGTGCACCTTCCGCCGACCACTGGCGACAACATCGATGTACTGTGGAGACCTCACGCCCCACGTGTTGAGCAATTCGGCGGTACGTCCACCCGGCCTCCCGCATGCCCACTATACGCCCTCGCTCAAAGTCCGTCAACTGCACATACGGTTCACGTCCACGCTGTCGCGGCATGCTACCAGTGTTAAAGACTGCGATGGAGCTCCGTATGCCACGGCAAACTGGCTGACACTGACGGCGGCGGTGCACAAATGCTGCGCAGCTAGCGCCATTCGACGGCCAACACCGCGGTTCCTGGTGTGTCCGCTGTGCCGTGCGTGTGATCATTGCTTGTACAGCCCTCTCGCAGTGTCAGGAGCAAGTATGGTGGGTCTGACACACCGGTGTCAATGTGTTCTTTTTTCCATTTCCAGGAGTGTATATCGAGGCCAGCGTCACCTCTTAGGTATCCAGAGCACTACCAACCACGTGAGCAAAGTACTGCACTCTTATCGGGAAGTAGCTTTTGTGTTAGCAGAAGAGGCAACCCCGTGTTACGAGTGAACGCCGAAATGCACGCGTTTAGCTCACACAGGCTGGCGTGAGGAGGGAAGAACTATACTGACATGAGGTCTGGAACATGACAAGGAATGAGAATTCAGAAAGCGGACATAATCAGTTTAATACTTAACTTTAATCCATTAATGATGAACGTCGCTCTTGACGGTACATGACTGACAATATTATCTGTTCAGAATACATTCTGGAAGATAGTACGTATAGTAAATGAATATGGCGCCTTGCTAGGCCGTAGCAAATGACGTAGCTGAAGGCTATGCTAAACTGTCGTCTCTGCAAATGAGAGCGTATGTAGACAGTGAACCATCGCTAGCAAAGTCGGCTGTACAACTGGGCGAGTGCTAGGAAGTCTCTCTAGACCTGCCGTGTGGCGGCGCTCGGTCTGCAATCACTGATAGTGGCGACACGCGGGTCCGACGTGTACTAGCGGACCGCGGCCGATTTAAAGGCTACCACGTCGCAAGTGTGGTGTCACCACAGTAGCCACTTGCAGAATCCTTGTAAATGAGTAGCCTTCACTTGTATGTGTGTTATCGTAAATAAAAACGTGGGAATGTGAACTGACAACTTATATATGGAACTGAGCTCAAAGCCACATCACTTACATGAAACTGAAAATAATCCCGTGTGTGTGAAAACCAATCTCATTCACAAGCAAATAAATAAGCAAAACACTAATTTCACTCGCAGTAGGCTTAGTCAGTGCGAAATGTTCGAAAAAAAACGTAATTGTATATAAAAAAACTGTAGTGTCGAGCTGTATAAGAATGTAGCCTGACATACACGAAAATTTCTGCACTGACATACGGCCCTGGTAAAATAAATAAAACTGACTGAACCTACCTCGTGCAAAGGAAACGAAACAGTCACGTATTACGAATCTCACCTGCAAAATGAAGTACTGGTAGAAACAGCAACACAGCAAGACTCCGAAACAGCTGAAAATGTGCTGCAAAAACTAACTACAGTTGGTCCAGGGAAATTGGATTCGTAATCTTGACACAGAATCCCAATGAATCACATGAGCCGACCGGTGTGACCGAGTGGTTCTAGGCGCTTCAGTCTGGAACCGCGCGACCGCTACGGTCGCAGGTTAGAATCCTGCCTCGGGCATGGATGTGTGTGATGTCCTTAGGTTAGTTAAGTTTGAGTAGTACTAAGTTCTAGGAGACTGATGACCTCAGATATTAAGTCCCATTGTGCTCAGAGCCATTTGAACCATCTGAAACACATGCCTCAATCTTTAAGTTATGATATTTCAGTTAGAAAGGAACATATAAAAATGTACAGACACTAATATAAAAATTCATATAATCTAGTAAGTTCGATGGTGCAGTAAATTAACTCAGAAGATCAGTCAATAGAATAATATCAAAAACTTGACCGTGATGAGGGTGAAGTAGACCAAAAATACAAGTCTATAAACTTTTTACCTCATCAAATAATACCGTATTCTTGATTTCAAAACCTTTCTTATGTCCTTATGCTACCCAACCGTTGTTCTGAGTCATCATTCCACCTCTAATAAATCTGCAGCTCACGTAGTTTCAAAAGTACGTCCATGCATTACACTGTGCACTCATCGAACCCCCTCCTGCTGCACACCACAGCTGTCCACTACAGACAGTCAAAGATTCTACTACTCCACATTGCTGCCATCGCAGACACAGATACTGTTGCCTAACAACTATTTCTCTGGCTACAATTCTTTAAATATATCATTTTCTTTTACAAATATTAGCACATCCAGTAACATCATAAAAAAATAGCCATCTTACACCCTCTTCGTCATTCAGATTCCAACTGTCTATGGCTTCCCTTAACTAACAAATTCTAACACCATGGTGGTTCCTAAAGTAAGACGACGGTCGGTTTACCTCCTCATCATTATTCGTATCGCGGCTATGTTTCGTCTGTAATGGCCTTGAAGTCGACGGAGCATTGAAGTGTAACCGAACTTCTTCTTCGACTTCTTCATCATTAGTAATTGCAACACCCATATTTTCAGTCTTCATCATCGGTACCTCAAACGAAACTACAACGAAAATGCTCAGGTAGCTGAAATGGAAATCGTTGGGTAGGAGGACGACGTTGTTCTTACGACACCATGATGATTATATTCAGAGCACCTGTACTCCAAGAAGACTGTGCCACCATTGTGCTTCCACAATCGTAATTAGTGCATAGCTGTCATGAGAATAAGACAAAAAGAGGTTACGGTACGTACAGAGGCGTACAAACTATCATTTTTCCCTCCCTCAACAAACGAATGGAACAGGACACAAAATCGACAAAAATGGTGCAACGGACCCTCTGCCATGTGCTGTGCAGTGGCTTGAGCAGCATATATGTAGACACAGATTAATTTTACATCATCTTCCTCGTATTAATCTATGTCTACATATATGCTGCGCAAGCCACTACACAGCACATTAATACTACATTATCTTCCTGGTTGGTGAGCAAGATATATGAGACAGACAAAATACCTTCAAGCTTCAAGGAGAATATAATAATTCCAATCCCAATGAAAGCAGGACTTGACAGGTGTGTAAATTACCGAACTACTAGTTTAATAAGCCGTGGCTGCAAAATACTAACACAAATTCTTTACAAACGAATGGAAAAACTGGTAGAAGCCGACCTCGAGGAAGATCAGTTTCGAAACCGCGAGGCAATACTGACCCTAAGACTTATCTTAGAAAACAGGTTAAGGAAAGGCAAACCTACGTTTCTAGCATTTGTAGTCTTAGAAAAAGCTTTTGACTATGTTGACTGGAATACCCTCTTTCGAATTATGAAGGTGGCAGCTATAAAATACAGGGAGCGAAAGGCTATTTACAATTTGTACAGAGACCAGATGGCAGTCATAAGGATCGAGGGGCATTAAAGTGCTTGAGAAGGGAGGGAGACAGGGTTGTACCCTACCCCCGATGTTATTCAATCTATATATTGAGCAAGCAGTAGAGGAAACAAAAGAAAAACTTAGAGTAGCAATTAATATCTATGGAGAAAAAATAAAAACTTTTGAGGTTTGCCGATGACATTATCATTCTATTAGAGTCAGCAAAGGACCGGGAAAAACAGTTGAACGGAATGAACAGTGCCTGAAAAAGGAGTATATAAGATGAACATCAACAAAAGCAAAATGAGGATAATGGAATGTGGTCGAATTAAATCAGGTGATGTTGATCGAATTAGATTAGGAAATGAAGCACTTAAAGTAGTAAATGAGTTCTGCTATTTGGGTAGCAAAATACTTGATGATGGAGTAGAGAGGATATAAAATGTAGCCTGGCTATGGCAAGGAATGCGTTTCTGAAGAACAAAAATTTGTTAACATCGAGTATAGATTTAACTGTCATGACGTCTTTTCTGAAAGTGTTTGTATGGAGTGTAGCCATGTATGGAAGTGAAACATGGACGATAAACAGTGTAGACAAGAAGAGAATAGAAGCTTTCGAAATGTGGTGCTACAGAAGAATGCTAAGGATTAGACGGGTAGATCACGTAACTAATGAGGAGGTACTGTATAGAACTGAGGAGAAGAGGAATTTGTGGCACAACTTGTCTAGGAGAGGGGATCGGTTGGTAGGACATGTTCTGAGGCATTAAGGGATCACCAGTTTAGTATTGGAGTGCAGCGTGGAGGGTAAAAATCGCAGAGGGAGACCAAGAGATGAATACACTAAGCAGATTCAGAAGGATGTAGGTTGCAGTAGTTATTCAGATGAATAGGTTTGCACAGCATAGCGTAGTACGGAGAGCTGCATCAAACGAGTCTCTGGACTGAAGACCACAACAAACACAAACAAACGTCTTCCTCGCTACACAGTAAGAAAGGAAGGTCAATATTTAACGTTCCGTCGACTGCAGTCCCCACACCGGTCCTTTACAGAATTGAACTTCCATTTACGAATGCCGTTTCAATGCGTATGAACTGATATCTCCTGAACTATGTGTGATATAACGATATAATTTTGCAAGTAAATTCAGTAGTATACCTGATACTGTCTGCAAAGCGTGTTACGAGTAGAGCTAGTAGTGAAGCAGTAATAAACTAGAACGTTATCCTTAATGCTGCAGTTTTACTGTATGGACAGCGAAACTTGGAAAAGAAGAAGTTTGAAATACTGTGAAAAGTTTGTTGTATGTCACTAAGTGTTCTCAGTGTGAGTGTTGTGTGAATAGGGCGCCGCGAGATACGCCTCCACAAGACATACAGATAGTTTCTAAGTTAAAATTTTACTTATTGTGTTAAACCATTAACATAAAATCATACTTCTTAATGAGTAGATAATTACAGCATTTTAAATTTTTAAAGCTGGACAATAAGTAAATGAAGTAGTGAAAACCAAATTTTAGTTAGTTTAAGTTAGGTTAAGTCGTGCGTAAGCCTAGGGACCGATGACCTCAGCAGTTGGCCCCATAGGATCTTACCACAAATTTCTTAGGCCAAAGTATAACATTCCCAATAGTAAAATTTGGAAGTAAGTAGGCAGCCCGTCAACTGAAACCGTGAGGCAGTGTGCCCGTTTTAATTGTTTAACGTAGAACAAATTGTAATTGGAGAAGAGTGAGTAATAAATCGGATGTTCCCTCAAAGGAGTCTATCTTTGGATTTGCCTTAACTTATATAAGGACACCACAGAATATCGAAAACTGTTGGCCGGGCTGGAATCTGAATCGTCGTCCTAGAGTATGCCAGTGTGTAGAATATAAATAAGTAAATGAACTGAATAAAAAGTAATTAAATAAATAAATAAAACCCAGACACACATTCATTCATCCGCTCACATGCACAAAATGGCAGATATACCGCACACAGGTTCAAAACTCCGACCCAGTACACATCCAACTGTTCAATTGTTCGCCATCTTGTTTTCGTAGTTTGTAAACAGGGACAGTCAAAGTTATCATTGGCGCAAACTAATTTGGCACTCGGCACGGCTGATGGGAGCGACTGTAAATGGGAAATGCATTCATAGTCTCTTCTATCAGCCACCAAGTCGAGTGTCAACTTAGTTTGCGTTATTAGTACATAGTGCAGCTCTTCACAATGAAGATAATGGGGAAACCAAAAAAGTAAGTGAAATAACAGACACACACACACACACACACACACACACACACACACACACACAAACAAACAAACAAACAAACTAACTAACTAACTAACTAATTAACTAACTTCCCCATAGAATCAGTTAATGTTAGGCCTAGGCAGCGCGGGGTAGTCGCCAGGTCTCAGGCGCTTTTCCACGGTTCGCGCTGCTTCCCCCGACGGAGGTTCGAGTCCTCCCTCGGGCATGGGTGTGTGTGTTGTCCTTGGCGTAAGTTAGTTTAAGTTAGGTTAAGTCGTGTGTAAGCCTAGGGACCGATGACCTCAGCAGTTTGGCCCCATAGGATCTTACCACAAATTTCCAAATTTCTTAGGCCAAAGTATAACATTCCCAATAGTAAAATTTGGAAGTAAGTAACGTTTATGCATTAAGTTCTACATGGTAGCAGATGACAAATTGTGAAAAAAAAACAAGTGCAATAAAAAACATAAAACCCTAGAAAACCACAGCATGTGGTAACAAGGTGTATAAACAAAACATCGTCTGTTTTACAGAGTTGAACACACTATCTTACACACTCCAGTTTATAGCTATACAAGCAGTAAACATATTTTTTCTGTTTAATAGAAAGAAAATAAAAGCCCACGGATGACGCTGAACGTTCAGCGAAATATGTCTGGGAAATAAATGAAAATATGAAATTGTGTTGTGTTTTGCTCAAGGCGGACTCCCCTCCCCCCCCCCCCCCCCAAAAAAAAACATATTTAATGTATTATCCACCGCGTGACCCCGCTCTGTGGTGTGATCAGTGGAAATATCTGTTTGAGGAGAATTCTAGTTTTCTTAAACGAAAAGAGTGGGGAATGCAAATACAAACTTGAACTACATACTGTGTAGACATATGAAACCAGTGTAAAGATACAGACACTATTGTTAAGGTAAGTTCTATCACGAAAAAAAGTAATCACAAAAAGTACCGAACTAAATCGCAGTATACCTGACTGCTACGCTCAATCGACTGACCTACTCGCTCGAAGATGCCTAAGGTATTATAGACATCCTGCCAGCTACCTCATCGTTTGTTTACACTGTGGTTTCAGCTCAGAAATGTCCCCACAGAATGAAGTCCGTTTGATTACGCTACTCTGTGTAGTGCCACAGGCAGAATGATACGTGCGGAGTGGAAGGCCTTCTTAAAGCTAGTAGCGAGACACCTGTTAAAGTATCATGGAATAACTGAATGTACCTATAAAATTATACCATACCAGGACACTTAGTTGAGGAGATATGACGGCATAAACATAGAGATACATGAAAAATTAGCTTTTCTTAAAAATCCATAACGAAAGCCAACATATTCAGTGTTTTACATCTTCAACCATAAACGTTTTACATGATAAACGCCAAATATTTAACGCATTAACACTCATTTGTAAAGTATGATCGTGTCGTAAAATATGAACCTCTCTTGATTTTTCCTTAGTCTTGCTTCCATTATCAGTTGCAACTTCACAATTGCCTCTTTGAAGCCTTTATCTTTCCTAAAGCCCAAGTGATCCTCATCTAACACATCCTTAATTTACTATCCCAAGCTTCTGTTTATTCTTCTTGTCAGAAACTTGGATGCACGAGCTGACTGTGCTATAATTCTCGCGCTTGTCAGCTCTTGCAATCTTCGGAACTGTGTGTATGACTTTTTTCCGAAAGTGGTATGGCATATCGCCAGTCATACATTTTTACGTACCAGCGTGAGTAACAACTTTGTTGCCACTTCCCTCAATCATTTTAGAAATTCTGATGGAATGTTAACTATTGCGTTTGAAGTTGTGTTATGCACGGGAGTTCAATTCTTTAAGGAATTGGTAGTGGGAGGGTTAATGGTTGTCACGGATAAAATGTGATACAGCTGTTGTTCCATGGGTCCTGGGCGACGGTGGCTAGATGCTTTATGCACACCGGGGCAACCACCGCGGCCGCCAAGTAGGTATGAGGAAGCCGCGTGCGTCGGCGCAGGTTCTTGACTCGCTCGCGACCCCGGTGACTGTTGTCCGCGAACGTGGGCGAGCCGCTCACAAGACCACTCCAGGACTGGACAGGCCGGGCGCCCAGCTGACGTTACACGCGTCTAGCGAAGCTGGTGACGCAGTGCTTACGTCACCGCCGCTCATACTGGTATTCGCGACAGGTTTGCTGTGAGCTCACAGGTTGCCCCACACAAGCTACTGTACCATTAAACTGGAAGGCATCAATGTCCGTAGTTTCCATATTACTGTACAGGAATAAAAGCCTCATGGCTAGGCGCATGAAGTACCAGAGTCGACTGATAAATTCGATAAAAATATCTAAATAACTTCATTCTAAAATGACGGTGTACTTCTGAGTGCAATCTCCGATGAGTTCAAAATATTTGGTCCAGCGAGAAAGCTTCTTTTACTTATTCCCTCAAAAAAAAAAAAAAAAATGTTTTTAGGAGAGCATGACGAAAATTTCTTCACTCCAATGACGTGGAGTCAAATCCGGCAAAAAGGGGATAATGAGACACAGCTCGTGCCGTTCTGCCGTCGCATCGATTTGCGTTCCAAGAGGCGCACTGTCGTGGCGCAAGATCGATTCTTACTATGGTAATATCGTCTTTTCTCTCTAAACTCAATACCCAAACCGCCCAGTGACTTTGAGTATGAAGCAAGTTTCCCTATTTTACCATTTTTTCCTCAATAATCGTTTGCTACGAAGCGATCAACACATAAAAAAGTAGGTAGCAGGCTTTTTTCTCACTTTTTTCCCGAGGACTTTAACTTCTACTTTGTTTTTTACTCCGAGTCGTTATTTCGTCTACAGATAATGCCGTTCCGGGTATCGTCGAAATTAATCGAAAACGATTTCGAAAGGTATTTCCTCGAAAGTCTCTTGGAGTCATCATGCGCAGCACCCATCGTGCAATAAGGTTGTCCATACTCCACAATGAACCTTATGCCTTATCACTTCAACAGCCTCACGAATCTTCTTCCTCAGTACGAAGACGGATTTCATACAGCTCCTCATACTACTGTATCCAGGAAAAGTTTCTTCATCTCTGTATAACTACTCTCACCCTTCATCTATCTAAAAGTTGCCCCTCGGCCTTCCCCACTTCCCTCAAATACGAAATCAAATGGTTCAAAGCATTATGGGACTCTACTTCTGAGGTCATCAGTCCCCTAGAGCATAGACCTACTTAAACCTAACTACCTAAGGACATCACACACATCCATGCCCGAGGCAGGATTCGAACCTGCGACCGTCTCGGTCTCGTGGTTCCAGAGTGTAACGCCTAGAACCGCACGGCCACTGCGGCCGGCTATTTCTAGTCGCCTCATGATGTGTCACATCAACCTTTTTCTTCTTTTAGTCACGTTTTGGCAAAATTTTGACAATATTTATAAGTCTGACTTTGACAAAGCTTCACGAACCAGCCACACGGTGATAATGTGCTCTGTTTGTGTTTCCAATTCGCTTTTGAGTATATTATACGTCAGATTCTATTTTTCAAGTTCTCTTTTAACACAAAACAATTTTAATAGATCTATGAGAGAGTAATCATTGCATGTACAACTTTAGACCGGTCAACAAAGAATTCTCTTTGACACTCCTCACTTTAATAATTTGAAAATGTATTACAGGAGTTTGAAAAAACGTTTCAACTTCTACAATTACGTCATATATTTGCAATGAACAGTAAGAGGTTTGTGAAATGCGTTTCAGTTTATATAAACTATTAAAAAAATTGTTTTACACTAACTGCCTGAACATATGCTTCTCAGATAGATATAGTTGCTTAGTTTATGGATGTCCATCCTATTGCATGGACGAGAGACTTCAGCTGACGATATAACTGAGAAAAAGTACCATCACAGCTGTACCTTGAGGAAATCTTTATCGTCTCACACAAGTAGTTTCGGCAGAACATTACCGCCATCCTCAGCGTGTCGAGTAGAGAATCTGAGCAAATCTAGCCCACGTGTACAAGTAACAAGGGCTCCATAGTAAATGCGCCAAGGAAATCTAATACTCTTTTGGCAGTGGTGGAACCTGTGATTGGCCGTAATGTGCCGCCGAAACTAGTCGTGTGGGACAATAGACACTATGAATATACAGCTGTGGTGGTACTTTTTCTCATATAATTGCTTAGGTCTTCATAGATTTTTACTATTTCTGTTTGGTGACAGTACAGAACTAAACTTCAAGCTTTCGAATGGATCGCTACTACTCATTTCCTTTCCTGTTCCTCTCGCAAACAGAGTGAATGGCTCCATATGAGCCCTAATTTTTCGTCCCTTATCCTCGCAGTTCTTTCGCGTGATGTATGTTGGCGGCAGTAGAATCGTTCGGCAGTCAGTGTCAAATGTCGGTTCTCTAAATTTTCTAGAAAAGAACTTCGCCTGCCCTCCAGGAATTCCCATTTAAGTTCCCGAACTGGGATTGTGGTAAGTTCCTATGGGACGAAACTGCTGAGTTTATCGTTCCCTAAGCTTACACACTACTTAAACTAACTTACACTAAGGACATCACACACACCCATGCCCGAGGTAGGACTCCAACCTCCGACGGGGCGATCCGCGCGAACTGTGGCAAGGCGCCTAGACCACGTGGCAACAACGTAACGAAATGGTTCAAATGGCTCTGAGCACTATGGGACTTAACATCTATGGTCATCAGTCCCCTAGAACTTAGAACTACTTAAACCTAACTAACCTAAGGTCATCACACAACACCCAGTCATCACGAGGCAGAGTGAAGTCCTGACCCCGCCGGCAATCGAACCCGGGATCCCGGGCGCGGGAAGCGAGAACGCTACCGCACGACCACGAGCTGTACAACGTAACGCCTACGTGTTGTTCGAACCTGGCGATAACAACTCTAGCAGCCCGCCACTCAATTCCTTTGATGTGTTTCTTTAACCTGACCCGGTACGGATCCCAAACACTCAAGCAGTACTCAAGAATAGGTCGCACTAGAACCTATATCCGGTCTCCTTTACAGATGAATCGCACATTCCTGAAATTCTCCCAATAAACCGAAGGCGTCCATTCGCCTTCCCCACTGGAATCCGTACGTAGGCATTGCAGTTCTTATTGTTTTGCAACGTTACGTCCATTATTTTATCGAAGTCACTGTGTCAAGCCGCGCACTACTAATGCTATACTCGAAAATTATCGCCGGCCGGGGTGGCCATGCGGTTCTAAGTGCTGCTGTCTGGAACCGCGCGACCGCTACGGTCGCAGGTTCGAATTCTGCTTCGGGCATGGACGTGTGTGATGTCCTTAGGTTAGTTAGGTTTCAGTAGTTCTAAGTTCTAGGGGACTGATGACCTCAAAAGTCAAGTCCCATAGTGCTCAGAGCCATTTGAACCATTTGAAAATTATCTGCCTCTCCCCAGAAATCTCTAAGTTATTCCTCATCTCTCGTCGACTGCGAATGCCTCTCTCACTAACATATTTTGTTTCTGTATTTTATCTCCTGTCAACATTAATGACTTGTACTAGGCACGCCTCGTAGTAAAATAATTTATGAAATCTTTCTGGTTCGTGACTCATTTGCCGTAAACTAACATGTGAACAGTAGTTCCCTTTTTTCAACCATTCTCGGACTCATTTTCTGTTTTTCGCCATTATAATTGTAACACGCGATTTCCTTTGGGTGTTCGACGTCTAAACCCTCCACAACCGCGTTGTTATCTAACAATTTTTGTCAGTATCATTAATGAAGTGGGGTCGCTTCAGCAAATTGAAGGTTTATGTAAACGGAACAGCGAGGGAGGAGAAAGGAAAGGAAAGGGAAGGAACTAATGATATCAGCTGCAACGAGGGTCTGTGCGAAATCAGCAGCGATGAGCGAAAATGTGCGTCGGACCGGGACTCGAACACGAGACCTTCTGCTTACTAAGTTGCAGTAACCACAGCGCCACGCGAACACAGTGTTTTTTTCGCAAATGTGCGGACAATCACGGCACGCTACCCGGGCGGCTTACACACCCATCTAGCGCCACCTTTCCGCATGTCCTCCATGATCGATAATTGGTTGGAGGTCGAACGAAAATATGCATCCGCAGTGAAGGTTGTGGATTCATTGCTCATCCAGGCGAATCAATTACATGAATGCGTGGTGTATGTGTTTCTATTCTTTCGTACATGTACGACGCACATATACGAAAGAACAGCACCACGAGGGATCCGCAACTGTGATACATATTATTTAAATTGAAGAGGGACAGGGGAGAAAGGAAAGGGAAGAAGCTAATGATATGAGCTCCATCGGGACTTCGCGGAGTGACGTAATCAGCGGCGATGGGTGAAAATGTGTGACAGCAAGGGACTCGAACGTGGGAAGTTTTGCTTACCACATTTTTCTCTACTTATGAAGAGTTCTCTGTGTCCATGGAATGTCGGAATGTGTGTGTTCCAATATCTCTACCTATTTCTGTGCACATGATGTTCTGAATTCAGAAAGTTCCTGTCAGATTCAAACTGAGCGTCGGACCATGACTGGAATGTGGAATCCTGTCTTCCACAGGCAGTAGTTTTACCGACCGAGCTCTTTTTCATCCCTTGAGTGACTATTAGTTTGGCTTTTTTCCCGCATTAACTGCTTTTTTCTAAAGCTGGGAACACATCAATGTTATGTTGCACTGTTGGTTCCTTCTAGTAATAAAAACAAAGACAACACATTGTACAATAATGAATAATAGAAATAAACCGCTCTCCCTGCGTAACAAATAAAAAGACGGCTCATTCGCGGCTGTATGCTAGTTGTTGCGAGGCAGTCACCCTGTCCTGCAGACGAGGTCTGGGCACGTCGTCTCGAAGAATAATTCCGTATGTCCCTGTCGCTGTCCCTGTACTGAGAACCAGACAACGAAGTTACCTTCTCGTGGCTGGTGCAAGCCAGCTGCGAGGAAGATCCAAGAACATACGGCCCAAAAAATTGGCTTAGTACTACCGGTAGTGCGTGTGCTGCTGAAGATGAGTAAAACGTTCCTTTACAAAAGCCCAGCAGTTAAGAATGCTCTTGTCACTGTTGTGGAACAGACAAGATATCGACATTTCTTTTATCCATATCACTGCATTAGTCTTACTACGGAGGAGAAACATCTCATTTGGGATATAACGATGGAGAATTTACACTGAAGAAACTGGTACACCTGCTCAATATCGTGTAGGACGCCCGCGAGGATGCAGAAATGCCGCGACACGACGTGACGTGGACTCGATTAGTGTCTGAAGTAGTGTTGGAGGGAACTAACACCATAAATCCTGCAGAGCCGTCCATAAATCTGTAAGAGTACGAGGTGTGGAGATCTCTTCTGAACAGCACGTTAGAAGGCATTGCAGATATGCTCAATAATGTTCATGTCTGGGGAGTTTGGTGCCAAACGGAAGTGTATAAACTCAAAAGACTGTTCCTGGAGCCACTCTGTAGAAATTCTCGACGTGTGGAGTCTCACACTGTCCAGCTGGAATTGCACGAGTCCGTCGGAATGCAAAATGGACATGAATGGACGCAGGTCATCAGGCAGGATGCTTACGTACGATTCACGTGTCAGAGTCGTATCTAGACGTATCAGAGGTCCCATTTCAATCCAACTGCACACGCCCTACAGCATTACACAGCCTCCACCAGCTTGAACAATCCACTACTGACATGCAGGGTCCATGTATTCATTGTCTCCATACCTGTACACGTCCATACGCTCGATGCAATTTGAAACGAGACTCGTCCGATCAGGCAACATGTTTTCCGTCATCAACAGTCAAATGTCGCTGTTGATGGGCCCAGGCGAGGCGTAAAGCTTTGTGTCCTGCAGTCATCAAAGGTACACTAGTGGGTCTTCGGCTCTGAAAGCCCATATCGATGGCCGGCCGCTGTGGCCGAGCGGTTCTAGGCGTTTCGGTCCGGAACCGCGCTGCTGCTACGGTCGCAGATTAGAGTCCTGCCTCGGGCATGGATGTGTGTTACGTGCTAGATAGGTTTACGTAGTTCTAAGTCTAGGGGACTGATGACTTGTCTGCCCCCGGTAGCTGAGTGGTTAGTCGGCACGGTAGCTCAGCGTGTTCGGTCAGAGGGCTGTGTGCTCTTTGCAATAAAAAAAAACTGTGTCAAGGAACCAACGATCAATTGGAACGGATGTCTTGTGACGTCCGCCCCGACCAAACGCAACGAACTATATCGAACAAAATGAGTATAAAAAAAACGTGGTCAGTGTGACTGAATGTCAATCCTAAGGGACTGGGTTCTATTCCCGGCTGGGTCGGAGACTTTCTCCGCTCAGGGACTGGGTTTATGTTGTCCTAATCATCATCATTTCATCCACATCGACGCGCAAGTCGCCGACGTGGCGTCAAATCGAAAGACTTGCATCAGGCGAACGGTCTACCCGACGGGAGGCCCTCGTCACACGACATTATTATTATTATTATTATTATTATTATTATTACTATTACTACCGATGACTTCAGAAATTAAGTCCCATAGTGCTTGGAGCCATTTGAACCAATGTCGATGATGTTTCGTTGAATGGTTTGCACGCTGACACTTGTTGATGTCCCAGCATTGAGTCTGCAGACATTTGTGGAAGAGTCGCACTTCTGTCACGTTGAATGATACTCTTCAGTCGTCCTTGGTCCCGTTCTTGCAGGATCTTTTTCCGGCCGCAGCGATGTCGGAGATTTGATGTTTTACCGGATTCCTGATATACACGGTACACTCGTGAAATGGGGGCACGGGAAAATTGCCACTTAGTCGCCACCTCGGAGAAGCTGTGTTCCATCGCCCGTGCCTGACTATAACGGCATGGCTGCCTACAACGCCACGTTCAAACTCACTTAAATCTTGATAAGCTGGCATTGTAGCAGCACTAACCGATCTGTGCTAGACACTTGTTCTTTCATATGTTCAAATGTGTGTGAATTCCTAAGGCACCAAACTGGCTAGGTCATCGGTGCCTGGACTTACACACAACTGAAACTAACTTAAACTAACTTACGCTAAGAACAACGCACACACCCATGCCCAAGGGAGGACTCGAACCTTCGGCTGGAGGGGCTGCGCAGTCCGTGACATGGCACCTCAAACCACGCGGCCACTCCGCGTGGCAGGCGTTGCCGACTACAGCACCATATTCTACCTGTTTACATAACTCTGTATTTGAATGAGCATGCCTATACCATTTTCTTTAGCGCTTCAATGGACTTGGCAGTTGCATTAAACACTGCGCCACACGGACGCAGTGTTGATCGCAGATGCGCGGACTATCTCGGCACGCTCTTCGACCGACTCACACTGACTCCTAGCGACACCTGTCCACATTTCCCGTCCATCTTCTCCTCGCTCACTAATTTTAGATTTCCGTTGGAGGTCGAACGTGAATGTGCATCCGCACCCAAGGTTGCGGATTCATTGCCCATCGAGGCGAATCATTTATATGAAAGTGTGGTGTCCGTCCACCTCCGAAGTCAGTAAGGTCTCCTGACAGACCCATCCTACTGGTCAATTTCTCATCATATAGGGGTGTCTGGATACTTTCTTTCGTTTTCTGCTGTGATATAATTTCTCTTTCCGTCTTCCCACCTCTTGAGGACACAAGCTGTTCCACTTGCAGTACTGCTGGAGCTGTTGAGAGCGAGGCAGTGCAGCAGAGGAAGCCGCACACAATCGCTGGCGGCTGCTGGTTGCTGTCTGCGCCCATTGTCCGCACACCGGGAGCCGCCGCGCCGCTCGTAAACACGGCTGGCAGCAGGGAGGGGCGGGCAGCGAGCACCCTCCGTGCAGACATCCTCCAGACTCCCTGTAAACAAGCCTTTGTGTCCGCTCCCGCTCGGAAGCTGCCAGCCACTTGTCTGCAGTGCCACCACTGCGCAGTCCTCGCAGGATGCTAGTGGCGCCAACACACCACCAGACCCCGAACGCAGTAGATACCGGCGCCCACTTATGCCGTGTTCCTCGACGTCGGGAAGACATTCGATAAGTTTTGCACTCTCGTCTAATGAACAAAATGCGAGCGTACGGACGAGCTTTGTGACTGCATGGATGTGTTCCCCGCCGGCCGGTGTGGCTGAGCGGTTCTAGGCGCTACAGTCCGGAACCGCGCGACCGCTACGGTCGCAGTTTCGAATCCTGCCTCGGGCATGGATGTATGTGATGTCCTTAGGTTAGTTAGGTTTAAGCAGTTCTAAGTTCTAGGGGACTGATGACTTCAGAAGTTAAGTCCCATAGTGCTCAGAGCCATTTGAACCATTTCTGAAGCGTTCCCCACAGACACCACACAGCCTGTCAATCTCGATGGAGTGGATAATGTTTAGGGTTGCTAGGTTTTATCATGTCCGGCCAAATGCGTGGACGTTCGGGCTATCCCGATTTTGTTAGGTCTTTCAGCGAGGAAGACGAGAACGCACAACAAAGCACCGTTCCAAGCTAATGAGTAAGCGCTAGGAGTAAGAATAAGGAGATCTACCATAAGGATACCACAACCAGATTAAGTGCAGAACGAGCGAGACAAGAATGTGCCAATCCGCCGATGCCAACTCCCCCCGTCCAGGGCTGCTGCTACCCGTCTGGAGACACAGAAGTGCGAACGAGAGTTATAATAATCTGCGCTGCACCTTCGCTAGGCTGCAGCATATCGTGGATGGAAACCGAAATACTGTAACAAAACTTCTGTGCAATCAAGTTAATAAAGATTTTAAGGCGATTATCAAAGACAGATCAAAATCAGATAGGAGAATATAGAGCAAACATGTATAATATGTATTTATCTACCACAGCTACTTAAAATGCTGGATATGTGAATTTAACACCCGATTAAAGCTCTTTCAGTAAATGACATCAGCGTGCATCCGTATCAGATAAGAAGCAGCAGAAATTGTACATATTTTGTGTTAAAAAATACGTAAACTAGGATGACAAACGCTTTGATCAATGGCATATTTCCTCAAAACTCATGAAAAAAAAATGCCCAAAGTTACTGAATACCTTTTCGCTTTCCGTCCCAAAAAATTTACGCCGATCAGTGAAAACATTATGACCAACTGCTTAATAGCTTGCCTGTCCGTCTTACGAACGAAATACATCACTGACTCTGCCTCCTGTAGGTTTCTGGAGGTACACACATCAAAAAAAGTTGTATACCACCTCCGTTCCGAGAGTTCCGGAACCTGTACAGAAAATTGGAATAGAGATCAACATAAACATCATTTCCGCCCTTTTTATTGGGCATGAAAACCGCACATTGCACGTTGTACCACCATACCACGAGACCTTCCGAGGAGGTGGTCCAGACTGCTGTACTCATCGGTACCTCTAACACCCAGTAGCACGTCCTCTTGCATTGATGCATGCCTGTATTCGTCGTGGCATACTATCCACAAGTTCATCAAGGCACTGTTGGTCCAGATTGTCCCACTCCTCAACGGCGATACAGCGGAGATCGCTAAGAGTGCTTGGTGGGTCACGTCGTCCATAAACAGCCTTTTTCAATCTATCCCTGACATGTTCGACAGGACTCATGTCTGGAGAACACGCTGGCCACTCTAGTCGATCGATGTCGTTATCCTGAAGGAAGTCATTCACAAGATGTGCACGGTGGGGGCGCGAACTGTCGTCAATGAAGACGAATGCCTCGCCAATATGCTGCCGATATGGTTGCACTATCGGTCGGCGGATGACATTCACGTATCGTGCAGCCGTTACGAAGCCTTCCATGACAACCAGCGGCGTACGTCTGCCCCACATAATGCCACCCCAAAACATCGGCGAACCACCACCTTGCCGCACTCGCTGGACAGTGTGTCTGAGGCGTTCAGCCTGACCGGGTTGCCTCCAAACATGTCTCAGACAATTGTCTGGTTGAGGGCATATCCGACACTCATCGGTCAAGAGAACGAGATGCCAATCCTGAGCGGTCCATTCGGCATGTGGTTGGGCCCATCTGTGGTAACGTGGTTGCAAAATTGGACACCGCCATGGACGTCGGGAGTGAAGTTGCACATCATGCAGCCTATTGCGGACAGTTTGAGTCGTAACACGACGTTCTGTGACTGCACGAAAAGCATTATTCGACATGGTGGCGTTGCTGTAAGGGTTTCTCCGAGCCATAATCCGTAGGTAGCGGTCATCCACTGCAGTAGTAGCACTTGGGCGCCCTGAGCGAGGCACGTCATCGACAGTGCCTGTCCCTCTGCATCTCCTTGATGTCCGAACAACATACTTTTGAACTGGACAAAATTTGGCGTGATATCCCTCAGAAGAAGCTCCAATAGATATGCAATCAATGTCAAGACGAATAACGGTTGCATATGAGCCAGAGGTGGACCAACACATTATTGATGTTCTCACTTTGTTCTCTTTCTTGAATGAATTATCCAGTAATTAGACTCAGTTGTTTGTGTACGTATTTCCTTCACATACGTCGATTTCCGCCCAGTTCAGATAATTTCTTCATGGTGGGTGATTTTTTTCCCTTAGAGTGTATAAAAGTAAGGATGGCGAGAAGATTTTGCGCCGTGGCAGCAAGCTACTTTCGAATGGTGCAATCTCACGAAATGGTACACTACTGGCCATTAAAATTGCTACACCAAGAAGAAATGGAGATGATAAACAGGTATTCATTGGACAAATATATTATACTAGAACTGACATGTGATTACATTTTCACGCAATTTGGGTGCATAGATCCTGAGAAATCAGTACCCAGAACAACCACATGTGGCCGTAATAACGGCCTCGATACGCCTGGGCATTGAGTCAAACAGAGCTTGGATGGCGTGTACAGGTACAGCTGCCCATGCAGCTTCAACACGATACCACAGTTCATCAAGAGTAGTGACTGGCGTATTGTGACGGCCCAGTTGCTCGGTCACCCTTGATCAGACATTTTCAGTTGGTGAGAGATCTGGAGAATGTGCTGGCCAGGGCAGCAGTCGAACATTTTCTGTGTCCAGAAAGGCCCGTACAGGACCTGCAACATGCGGTCGTGCATTATCCTGCTGAAATGTAGGGTTTCGCAGGGACCGAATGAAGGGTAGAGCCACGGGTCGTAGCACATCTGAAATGTAACGTAGACTGTTCAAAGTGCCGTGAGTGTGAGCAATAGAATCGCGCCGGGTGATACGCCAGTATGGCGATGACGAATACAAGCTTCCAATGTGCGCTCACCGCGATGTCGCCAAACACGGATCCGACCATCATGATGCTGTAAACAGAACCTGGATTCATCCGAAAAAATGACGTTTTGCCAATCGTGCACCCAGGTTCGTCATTGAGTGCACCATCGCAGGCGCTTCTGTCTGTGATACAGCGTCGTGGGTAACCACAGCCACGGTCTCCGAGCTGATAGTCCATGCTGCTGCAAACGTCATTCAACTGTTCGTGCAGATAGTTATTGTCTAGCAAACGTCCCCTTCTTTTGACTCAGGGATCGAGACGTGGCTGCACGATCCGTTACAGCCATGCGGATAAGATGCCTGTCATCTCAACTGCTAGTGATACGAGGCCGTCGGGATCCTGCACGACGTTCCGTATTACCCTCCTGAACCCTCCGATTCCATATTGCTCTAACAGTCATTGGATCTCGACCAACGCGAGCAGCAATGTCGCGATACGATAAACCGCAATCTGACCTTTATGAAAGTCGGAAACGTGATGGTACGCCTTTGTCCTCCTTACACGAGGCATCACAACAACGTTTCACCAGGCAACGCCGGTCAACTGCTGTTTGTGTATGAGAAATCGGTTGGAAACTTTCCTCATGTCAGCTCGTTGTAGGTGTCGCCACCGGCGCCAACTTTGTGTGAATGCTCTGAAAAGCTAATCATTTGCATATCACACCATTTTCTCACTGTCGGTTAAATTTCTCTTCTGTAGCGCGTCATCTTCGTGGTGTAGCAATTTTAATGGCCGGTAGTGTATACTGTACTGTAATTCGTCTTCAGTGGCAGTCGAAAAGTTATAGATGTGTCAAGAGGCTAATCCAGACGGCTAGGGAAGTCCTCTGGTTTGGCCTGATACAGCTGCAGCATTTGTGCTGCAAGAAATCCCGCTCGCTACTGGATAATAATTTAACATGTGTTGCTTCTTTTCGAGGTGCTACATGTGGTAGAGTGAAGACCAATACGGACGTCAAGAAAATGACTGAAGTTGGATTTTGCGGTATCTGCACAGTATTGACTACAATAAGACGGACGAACGGCACTTGCAAGAACATTGTAAATAAAATTTTCGACGAAACCTATCGTATAGGTAAAGTCGTAATTGTTTGGCACTCGAGGGCTGTTGACGGCGACCGCCTTCACCTTCACCTGCAGGCTGCGCGGGGCACAGGTGCAGGCGGTAGCCGGCCGCACTCAAAGGTCAAACGGCGCCGCAGCCGACGCCGCGGCGTTACGCAAGCAGCAGAGGCGAGCAGCGCATCGCATCGCCGCGCCGCGCCGCGCCGCTCCAGAAACGGCGTCGGGCGGCGCCGGCCTTCACCGCCAGGAATGCCACACCGCGCCGCACTCCGCCCGAGCGCCGGCCGCCGCCGCTCTGCTCGGCCTGCACCGCCGTGCTGTTCCTCCCGCCGCCCACGCCGGCACGGCTGTACCTTCTTCAAAACGTCAGCCTCTTTCAGAGCAACTAAATGTTCTTCCTGGTGCTCGACAAAACCAAACGTGATAGGAAATTCGTGGCAGGTGTCCTCCAAGGCTCCGTGGTAGGACCAATCATCTGCAATATACAGGGTGACCCTGAAGTCCTTTAACATTTGAACATTGGATACTCCACGGAATAGTGTAGAGGAGATGGTCGCCTTAGGGAATAACGCACTACAGTTTTTCACACTTATTGTTTCTATCTTCACCAATGGAAATATTGTCGTATATGCATTTAAATCATTGTTTACCAGTTTTGTAAACTTAAACACATTTATTTTAATAACGGCTGTATCTTCTTCAAATTGTCAGCCTCTTTCAGAGCTACTAAATGTTCTTCATATGTGCCCGACAAGATCAAACGTGATAGGAAATTCGTGGCAGGTGTCCTCCAAGGCTCCGTGGTAGGACCAATCATCTGCAATACAGTTGGTGAGCCTGAAGTCCTTCAACATTTGAACATTGGATACTCCACGGAATAGAGTAGAGGAGATGGTCGCCTTAGGGAATAATGCACTACAATTTTTCACACTTATTGTTTCTAACTTCACCAATGGAAATATTGTCGTATATGCATTTAAATCATTATTTACTAGTTTTGTAAACTTAAACACATTTATATTAATAACGGCTGTATCTTCTTCAAAACGTCAGCCTCTTTCAGAGCAACTAAATGTTCTTCATATGTGCCCGACAAGACCAACCGCGATAGGGAATTCGTGGCAGGTGTCCTCCAAGGCTCCATGCTAGGACCAATCATCTGCAATATACAGGGTGACCCTGACATTCTTTAACATTTGAAAATTGGATACTCCACGGAATAGTGTAGAGGAGATGGTCGCCTTAGGGAATAACGCACTAAAATTTTTCAAACTTATTGTTTCTAACTTCACCAATGGAACTATTGTCATATATGCATTTAAATCATTGTTTACCAGTTTTGTAAACTTAAACACATTTATATTAATAACATTTGTCCCAGGACCCTGGCTAATGTGGATCCTCGGCGAAAAAATACAAACAATGTAAAATAGTTGCTTGTACACTTAAAGGAAACCATAATTCAGTGTAGCAATTAATGTGAATACAAATATAGCCTATATATGCTTATTAAAAGTTACTAAATCAAATGAAAACACAGATGTGTTGGGCAGTGTCTCTAGTACGCCCGTCGATCGCATCACGTCGCTCTTTTCAGCTCTGAGGGCACAGTCAGCACATGAAGATGCCTAGAAAATAGTGTCTCCCGCCAAATACGAAGGCCTGGTCAGAATTTTCGCCTGAAGCTATGCTGCCCACATCACATAACTGTCATGCGTTTTCTTCTTCAAGACAATTCTCGGCCGTATTCTGGAGGGGCAATGAAGATGCTCGTGCAACGTCTTCGCAGGGCAGTGTTTGATCTCCCACAGTATAGTCCGTAATTGACTCCGCTTGACTGTCAACGAAATGTGGACTAGCGTAGAGAAATGGCGGAGAGCACTGGCGGCTGCCTTCTATAAAGAGGGCACTGGAAAGTTGGTACAACGCTACGACATACGTCTAAGTCGGATCGGTGACTATGCAGGTAAGTAGCTGGAAGTTGTAACTAACTGTTGCAAATAAAATATTTTTGATTTTCACAGTGGTTTCCATTTCGCGACCGATTGGACCTTACTTTCCGAATACGCCTCGTATATTTAGCCCTAAAAAAACCACAGTGTCAGCAGCCAACATTACATCACTGCTTTGAAGATGCCTAACATACAGCGAACTATTTTCCGTAAGATAGACGGCCATGCTCTGACCGTCCAAAAGGTGGCGGCCCCGCCAATCGCCGTTAGAGGCCGTAGGCTGCGTAGACCTAGTCCCTTCCGCAAGACGCATGATCGGAAATAAACCCGGCTGTATCCTAGCGTCGCGTGGTATTTAATGAATTTTCTTGGGCCAGGAGCCAATACTGCAAGGATTCCATCAATCTGGGTTCTCACTCGAGAACCACCTCCAATACGCTGCTGGCGTTCACGTCTGACTTCTTGATCCTGGGAGCTGCCAGCTGTGGACTTCGTGTGTTCGTGGCCTCGTCACCGAAGAAGGACGCAGTCATTGTGGCAGGCATGTGGGCTTGAAAATTTATCCCTATTTAGCTCTCAGATTGCTACACGCCAGACTTAGACAGTTTTGCTCTCTACGGAACTTCGACTTCTATAAAGTGTGTATTTAATGAATTTTACATTTACTTACCGATTTTCAGCCGCGAGAAGTATTATTGTTCTGAAATTTCCTGGCGGATTAAAACTGTATTCCAGACGAAGACTCGAACTCGGGACCGTGAAATGCAAATGTCCCGAGTTCTAGTATTGGTCCACGTTTCACATCAGCAAATATTCCGCTACGTAGTGAAAATATCAATGCTAATCTGTTTCAAGAAGTGGCTAACTTTATGTTTTGTTTCGAAGTAGACCTGCAATTAATCTTTGATAAACAAACTTATTCAACCATTGTTAACTTGATATTTTTTGAGCTACCGTCGTCGGCTATATCATTATTAGTGTCGGGCAGCTCTTTCAGCCAAGTGAATTGTGTTGCAGCTGCATAGAAGATACGATCAGGTGTTTACAATGGACTGGGGAAATTCGCCAGTTTATTTGGCGAACAGAAATGATTGAGGCGGGCAGTGAGTGTAGTTTTAAAGTAGATTAACATTATCTAGTGTGTGTACGTTTATAGCGCACATCCCTAGCAGTGGTCCTTAACCTCAACGGAATAATGCTCGAGTGGAGACTTCGTTCGAAACATGGTGATCGTTCCTTTTTTACATAAAATCATTAACTGCTGCAAATAAAGAGTTTTACTTGTTAAGTATCTGATGTTGCTCACGATGTGTTTCGCGGATTATTCATTTTCAAGAGCGTTACTTAATGATTAAGACGGCATAAACGCGGTGCGCCGTGCTTGTGAGCTGCTGCATCGTTCTGGATATTTTCCTTTGTTGCTCACAGCGGTCGCCGACAACAACGCTCAAATGCAGGTCATCTTAATGTAATACACTCCTGGAAATGGAAAAAAGAACACATTGACACCGGTGTGTCAGACCCACCATACTTGCTCCGGACACTGCGAGAGGGCTGTACAAGCAATGATCACACGCACGGCACAGCGGACACACCAGGAACCGCGGTGTTGGCCGTCGAATGGCGCTAGCTGCGCAGCATTTGTGCACCGCCGCCGTCAGTGTCAGCCAGTTTGCCGTGGCATACGGAGCTCCATCGCAGTCTTTAACACTGGTAGCATGCCGCGACAGCGTGGACGTGAACCGTATGTGCAGTTGACGGACTTTGAGCGAGGGCGTATAGTGGGCATGCGGGAGGCCGGGTGGACGTACCGCCGAATTGCTCAACACGCGGGGCGTGAGGTCTCCACAGTACATCGATGTTGTCGCCAGTGGTCGGCGGAAGGTGCACGTGCCCGTCGACCTGGGACCGGACCGCAGCGACGCACGGATGCACGCCAAGACCGTAGGATCCTACGCAGTGCCGTAGGGGACCGCACCGCCACTTCCCAGCAAATTAGGGACACTGTTGCTCCTGGGGTATCGGCGAGGACCATTCGCAACCGTCTCCATGAAGCTGGGCTACGGTCCCGCACACCGTTAGGCCGTCTTCCGCTCACGCCCCAACATCGTGCAACCCGCCTCCAGTGGTGTCGCGACAGGCGTGAATGGAGGGACGAATGGAGACGTGTCGTCTTCAGCGATGAGAGTCGCTTCTGCCTTGGTGCCAATGATGGTCGTATGCGTGTTTGGCGCCGTGCAGGTGAGCGCCACAATCAGGACTGCATACGACCGAGGCACACAGGGCCAACACCCGGCATCATGGTGTGGGGAGCGATCTCCTACGCTGGCCGTACACCACTGGTGATCGTCGAGGGGACACTGAATAGTCCACGGTACATCCAAACCGTCATCGAACCCATCGTTCTACCATTCCTAGACCGGCAAGGGAACTTGCTGTTCCAACAGGACAATGCACGTCCGCATGTATCCCGTGCCACCCAACGTGCTCTAGAAGGTGTACGTCAACTACCCTGGCCAGCAAGATCTCCGGATCTGTCCCCCATTGAGCATGTTTGGGACTGGATGAAGCGTCGTCTCACGCGGTCTGCACGTCCAGCACGAACGCTGGTCCAACTGAGGCGCCAGGTGGAAATGGCATGGCAAGCCGTTCCACAGGACTACATCCAGCATCTCTACGATCGTCTCCTTGGGAGAATAGCAGCCTGCATTGCTGCGAAAGGTGGATATACACTGTACTAGTGCCGACATTGTGCATGCTCTGTTGCCTGTGTCTATGTGCCTGTGGTTCTGTCAGTGTGATCATGTGATGTATCTGACCCCAGGAATGTGTCAATAAAGTTTCCCCTTCCTGGGACAATGAATTCACGGTGTTCTTATTTCAATTTCCAGGAGTGTAGAAAAAAACACAAAATTAATAATGAAAATAGTTTCGAGAAAGCACGAGCGTAAGATGAATGACACACACACACACACACACACACACACACGCAACAGAAAAAAATTCGAAGAGTGACTTCTTGCAGGAATTAATTAAATGTTAAAGATGTAAGCAGTGTCTTTACAGCAGTAGGTTTTCAACAACTGTCTTACTATGAATTAAATTTTCGTCATGAATATTACAAGGTGGGAACTGAGTGTACTTCAGTGCGCTACATCAAATCCCACAGCTCGGCAATATCTCAAGGGTTAAGAACATGGGACACAATAAGACGATCCGTTTATTCGGTGAGGACATTAAGCTCGATGACTATTCTGGTGTACTTCCAAAGGAATTGTCTACATCCCTCGAGAAGCTCCTCTTCCATAAGCAACCGTAAGACACAGACGTGCCGGCCGCGGTGGTCTAGCGGTTCTGGCGCTGCAGTCCGGAACCGCAGGACTGCTACGGTCGCAGGTTCGAATCCTGCCTCGGGCATGGGTGTGTGTGATGTCCTTAGGTTAGATAGGTTTAAGTAGTTCTAAGTTCAAGGGGACTTATGACCTAAGATGTTGAGTCCCATAGTGCTCAGAGCCATTTTGACACAGACGTATTACGTATGATTCACAAGTCTGGGTCAAAAGGCTCTGAGCACTATGAGACTCAACTTCTAAGGTCATCAGTCCCCTAGAACTTAGAACTACTTAAACCTAACTAACCTAAGGACATCATACACATCCATGCCCGAGGCAGGATTCGAACCTGCAACCGTAGCGGTCGTGCGGTTCCAGACTGTAGCGCTTAAAACCGCTCGGCCACTTCGGCCGGCACAAGTTTGAGTCACCTGAATGTTTTTCTCTTGAGCAGTGCAGTTCGATCGATCGAGATAGCACAGTGCTTAAAGACAGTGGATTCGTTTTAAGAAGGACTGGTTTACAAGTACAGCCTCTCAGGCTTCGGTTTTCTGTGAGTCTTCTAAAAATAACTCCAGTCGAATACCAGTAGCGATCTTTCCATAATTTTTCAAGTTAGCTAGAATAATTACTCAAAATTTGTAAAGGTGTTCAGGGTGATGTACGTGCGAAGACACGATGTCCAGCGCTTGGTCAACCGACCAATAGAGAGAGAGAGAGAGAGAGAGAGAGAGAGAGAGAGAGAAAGGTAACGACCCATACTGCCAGCAAATAGGCATCACATTCGTAGGAGAGATCGCTAGCGCACGCTTGCGTAATGTCGCTCGAGACGGAAATACAACGAATTTAGGTGGTAAAAATTTTTCACTGCCGGTATTTGGACAGCAAGTTGAAGAGAAATAGTGGAGTAGGGATCACGTTCACCAAAAATCATGCAAAATATTCTGAATTACATCCCAAACCTTAGTATTTCATGGAGTGAGGCAAGTGATGATTTGTCAGTCAAATGCGGACGTTTATCTCCGCATCCCCCTTGTCTCTTTCCGAGACTGGTAGGTCATATACTCCCGCCCTTATCTTATGTAGGCCATATACTCCCTCCCTTATCTCATCATCATATGTTCCAGCATCGTCATCACCAACAGGAACAAATGACGTTTAATACGAACCCAAGAGTCTCATACACGAACCAAATGATTTATGGCTTGCATTGGTCGTCAGCTACACGAATAAACAATAATGAATACAGTGTGTACAATACTTTTGCCGATGTATTTGTCTTAAAAGAGCTGCGATGACTGGAACATCATCCGTAAGAAGACGTTTCCGCGTTGGAAGTTGCTGGCGCGTCTGTACGACAGTGCAGTGATCCTCACCCCGCGACCGCCGAGATCTCCGATGCCAGAGCCGACCGCAGACCGCGTTATGAAAGAGGGCGGGTCTGTGAGAAGTTTCCGCACGGCTGCAGTAGAAGGGAAGTCTCCGCCGACAGTCTGTTCTGTCTCCGCCTGCCCGCGGCAGCCGATCACGCTTGCGTAAGGCCCGCGGTTCGTAGCCGGCGTTGCACAATGCGCGAACCGAGCTGCGTCGCATGGTGCGGCCACAGGAAGCGATTTATCAGCCGAGTCGGCACTCCCACTGTGCTAGACTTCCCGTCCAAGGCACCGTACACCGTACACCTGCCACCGTCCGCCGCTTAATCTACTCTCAGAACGCGCTTTCACAATGAGCTGCTGTCTCGCTATAGCGGAGTTGTTGCCGGAATCAGAGCACATACTGTTTATGTCTGGTGACTCTTAGCTTGCACCATACAGCCAGCTTATTCATATAGATAATGTACATTTAATTGCTTTATTACAGGTTGTTACTGTTACACTGAGATTTTACACACGGTGGCGGCACTGGATTGATGTTAGGTGGGGATGCAGCGAAAGAATACATAAAGAGCGAGCAATAAGTCTTGTGATGCTGCATTGCTAACGCCATACAGACTGGCAATGAATGACCAAGATGCGTACGTTCGTGTAAGACGACTGTCGTAATGCTTAATTCCAATTGCACTTTAGGCGAAGATGAACCATATTATGACCTTGTACGCTGGTGTAGTGTCTTGAACGTCTCGGTTGCACCCACGCCCTCCTGTCCAGCCCCGGAACGCAGTTGAATAACTTAGGCTTCGTTCACAGTGACGCGACTTTGGTCGCCAGACGCTGTCGGCACCGCCAGAGGTCTCCCGGTAACATCGACCTACAGCTAGGTCACAGTGTCGTACATACAGGGTTACGCCTCTGCATAATGTTTGACCGCCACTAGAGTTGCAACACTACTGTAGACTGCAGTAAGTGAGCGTACCCTGCCGTAGTTTTCCTAGTAGTTTTGGTTCTCTGTACGTTAGGCGTGTTGTATACGTATCGGGCGCAACCTCAGTTCGATCGCTTTCCTTGCCTATACGATCAGCGTCTTACCAGATTTCCCTAGAAATAAGAAGTTGTGAACCATCTGGAAACTCAGTGAGGATCTATAAAGTGCAGCGTAAGCTACGGGACAAGTTCGTTCTACATAATTATTCTCCAGCGTATTGCTTAAAAACAAGCAGCATTCATAGCAAAATGAAACTGTCACTGTTTAATTCAGGTTTTTTTTCGAAAATTCTTCATTTTTATCTTGAAACAAAATAAAAAACAGATTTGTCATAACACGTTAGGAAACGCAATTACCTCGAAAAAGGTAATTTTTTAAAAAAAAGAGACATATAAAAAGGTATCAAACATAGCGCTTATACAAAAAAATGTTTCTGTTATTGCAAAACAACTTCCGCACTTATCAGTAATAAAAGGATCATTATGAAAAGCAGCCTGTTCGTGCATGTGAATTGTACTCGTACTCGCATCAGAGGTAATAGCTTTGGTTACATAAAAGCGCAGAAGTTACACGAGAAGCTCAACTTTTATCTCTTATACAGTACTATTTATACTTTGTAAGGATATATGATGTTCAGTGGGCTAGCACTGAACGATGTGCGGCTCCAATTATGAGAAAAACAAAGTTAAGTCGTCGGTTCCCAGTTCCTCTTTCTGTTACTGCTCCTACCAAAGCTATCAGTACTACCGCTTTTGTATCCCGCCTGGAAGGCGGCGCATGGGTCTGCTCCTGTAAACTGAAGGGTAGGCCGAATATAGGAAGCGAGTAGCAGCAGGAAAAGGTGAAATGCTTCGGTACTGCATGTGAATTTAAATCACCTTTACTACACGAAGAATAGGAATACATAACTTTGCACTGAGGAGCACGTAGGTGCGCAGCCGTACAGGTATCAACGCTAACAAAAGTTACACAGGCAAAATCCGTAGTGGGTCGCCCACTATGAAACAGCAACAATGCAGTTTTGGTAGAACACAACTCTAGCCACCACACTTATGGATATGCTTTTCGGACGAGATGGGGCCCCTGCCTCACCTTGGATGTTGTTTGTCAACAGGAGAGTGGCTGAGCTGTTGACCGCCAAGCCTCCCGCAGCCGCCCCCGCGTCTGGGGGCGCAAACCGCACCGCTACGGGGCACGCAGGTCGCAGTCGCAAGCACGTGTCCCCGTGACACCGTGCGTGTAGTCGTCCGCGCAGGCGTACTTAGGTCACCGTTCCGCCCCTCGTGACCCGTCCATAAAGCTCAGCTTTTCGTTGTGGTTTACATTTCGCGCCCGATCTGACCTTACTTTCCGAATATCCCTCACACGTGTTCCAGTCGTTAGGGGGTTCTTACTACCACTCCCCCCTTTGGGGGGTACTAACAGTGATATCTCACGCTTTCTCTCTCTATTACTCTCTCTATTACTTCGGACGGTGTTTGTTCAATAATAACCTTCATGCAAGAGATTCAACAAAAAAAGTCCAGTTACAGACTAGAAGATGCTGGATCGACACATTCACTTTCAAAGAAAAAAAAGTCGACTTAGCAGGAGAGTGGTGAGCGGTAGCTTCGCGATGACCAGGCGTTCTGTCCGCTGTCAATACGAGTCAGCACTTCCGCGTTGACCAACACGGTTCCCGAGCTCTTGCACGATAAGAACGAAGGTTCACGCTGAGTTTTTATCATCCTCTAATGGCCTGCCACTGCTGATTACGAAACAAATAATACTGACTCGATAAAGCACGCTTCATATGTAATTATTAATTTATTTTTTTTTGCTGGTTTCAGAAGCAGGATCACTGCAGTTTATCTAGTGTCAATCTCATCCTCTCTCCGTTTATTGCATGTTTACTGCATCCAGTTACTTCAAGAGGCTGTGGTATATATTTCGGTTTATGACTTCTCCTGAAGTTAATATTGTTGACTGCTCGATCCAGATCGCCGCTGTGCGCAGTATTCGAAGAACGTGGAGGCGAAATGCTCATTAGGAACTATCTTAAGAGCGACGTATCCGACATCAGTGCATGAGAGCTGTAACACGGTATTAACGATCAACTCAGCTCACAATCCAGAGAACAATTAAGGCGCAAAAATGTGTCCGGTAAAGAAGACTGATACCACAGTTTTCTGATGTCTTCTGCAACGTAAAGCGGTCTTTGCGAGGTCCGCATGAGTGTCGTAATTTTTACCCCACAGATCTACGTCCGGCGTGTGTACTCTACATTATAATGTAATAGAAAAAAAGTATTCTTTTTTACGTATTCATTGTACCGTGGCCTAAACAGTATTAAATGTGTAACGTGTGACTAGTTTATATAAAAATTCAAGGTGAGGCCAAAATGCCGTAAAGTTGTCAAAAAGCAGAATACGACTGTCAGTATGCAACCGAAGTCTTCATGTCGCTGCAAGTACCGGTTTACGGGACATCACATGAAGCAGGCAGTTCGGACATGGCATTGACCTCATAGACGTAACAGACTGCGACCTGCAGTGTGAGTACAGGACGTAATAGTAGTTCCGTTAGGAATGTGGGGTCATGTGTTTCAGCTACAATAGAGCTTCATTCAGCGCCTTTAGTAATGCCAGGTATCTCTAGCTCAATTTAGCTTACCATTCAAACGAACGTTGCGCAGCATCGAAAATTACGCAGCGTCATGTTATTCCTGCGAAGGCTGGAGACTGGTTCTGTCTAGAACACTGCAGTCTATGTTTTATTATGCGAGAACTCAAACCGAACTAGGTGACGTAATTGTTAAAACAATGGACTAGCAGTCGGCAGGAGGGGAGTTCGAATCTCCTCTCGGCTTTCAGGATTTCAGTGACCAACTACTCTTCTGTGTCTGGGGTTGAGTACATGAAAATATATCTTCAGAAAAATGTCCTGAATGACTGCCCCTTTCAACTTAAAGTTTAGGCCGAAGAAATGATTGATAACGCACTCTGAGAATACTTCGGAGAACATATCCTAGAGTATTTAAAGCTCGGGTTATATAGCGGAAAGAACAGAGTGCATAAACGAATATTTAAGTGAATTTTATGATCACATTTGCTTCTAGCAAGTTCATTATCTGATTTGGAGGATGTGTAGAAGTTCCACCTTGTAGATCAGTAAGTTGCAATGAGCCTACGTGGCTTCGTCTGATAACCGAACACCTTCCTTTCTATAAATCTGAAATATATAGATCCAGAGCAATTACGTCGATTTAAATATGATAAACAGCCAGCAGTCTTGCAATTTCTACACTGCCATTAACCTGATAACCTGTAAAATATGTAAAGAACAGAAAAAGCTTCCTGCTGGTTATAGTACTTAAAAGTCCATACAGATTACAGCTGCGCGTCGCTTTGACGAATATTCTTGCTGAAGTCAGATACGTGTAAGGGTGCTGTAATTAATCAAATCTTTAAAAAACACAGGGGAATATGAATAAATCGTGGAGGCTTGAATCGAACTGGTAATCACGTTGATTCAAAGCATAATCATGGATGAAAGAAAGAATACAGTTTTTGTTCGTGAATTACGTGGGATTTTGGGATACCAATAAGAGAAAATTTAACAACAAAAAATTCTACATGAATTAGAAAATCCTGGGAACACTTAAATAAGCGAGAGAGTGATGTATTCAACAAGCACATCATTCCGATGAATTAATAAAACCCCGATTCTGTGACACCTGCAACATGATAGCCACGTCGCTGAATCCAAGTAAAGGCACATAAAAGCTGCGAAAATGCTGTAAATGAGTCACAATCTCACCACATTTTTGCATCTCGTTGCGTGAGACTGACCATCACAAAGCAACTTCAAAGCAAGTTACTACACCAGAAAAAACTTGGAAGCAACAGTAGGACTGTTCACAGAAGACCGCAGAGAAATGTGCACAGGCTGACAAAGCTTTGTGTGCTTCAAACGGGCACAAACGCCAAGAGCACGCGATCGCCCTTGCCAACTACCGGTTCCCGCTCCTACTCGCCAGACATGGCTTCTCAACAAGTCAAAGAGTGTGATACGTGCAGTAATCGATCACTTTATAGAGACCATCTTTGTAATATGCTTCGGAATACGCAGAAGAACAAATATTATTTAATGCTGACATTGTTACAGAAACTTTGAAGTGGTTTCCCTAAATTAGTTAAGACAAATGCCAGGATGGTTTCTCGGAAAATGTCACCTCTGCGTCTTTCACAATGACCCTGTCTCCAACGGGACTTAAAACCCTATTATCATTCCTCTCCTTCCGAGAACAGTGGTGATTTATCGAGTGAAAGGAGCCCTTTAGTTTTGCATATAGATTAAACGCCAGCCGTTCGCGGAAATTGCGCGATGCGTCGCATTCACCGCGAATGTATTTTCACCCCTTTCTATTTGCATCCTACTGAATAACAAAACCTACTGTGGCACATTTTTGCATTTTTGTACGCAAATGTACAAGGGCGGTGCACGAAATTTCTGCAAAAGTAAATTTTAATGGCTTTTCTATTTTTGATAATTTTCATGTGCTAGTATCGGCATTTGCATTAATCAAATTAACTTGCATACCTACATCTGATCCAGTGTATCCGCTGATGGCGAACGCCGAAAATAGCGACATGTGAAACATACAATATAAAATAATTCCGATCTAGTCCGAAATTGTTAGAAAATGTGGTACTAAAATGATCGCTGCGTGATATCACGACTCCTGGAGGGTGCGTAACGCAATCAACGTAGCTGACCATCAGTAACGTATCTGCACTTTCCTACTGATTTTGCTATTTCAGTCAGTCAGGGAGCTCTAATAAGTTTTGCCTATTTAGTCTACTCCTTCAGCGATCATAAAATATTATAGTCAACAGAAATAGGGCGGCCGCTAGGGCACAGCGGTTCTAGGCACTTCAGTCCGGAACCACGCTGCTGCTACGGTCGCGGGTTCGAATCCTGCCTCGGACGCCCTTAGGTTAGTTAGGTTTAAGTAGTTCTAAGTCTAGGGGACAGATGATCTCAGATGTTAAGTCCCACAGTGCTCGGAGGCATTTGAACTTCAACAAAAATATAATAACGAACAAGATAGGACACCCTTCTATGCTGACTGTGTTACTGTCTGGTCGAGAGAAAGATTCTTGCCTTTTCTTGGAACAATAAAATCATTTTGATGTTATGTACAATTGACGCGGCTGTTTTTATTTAGACATCATTTAGTTATACATGAAATATGGACTTTTTCGGTGGTCGCTGATTTCATGAGAACTTTGAACACCCTGCTGCTTGCAAGATAAGCATAGACAAACAGTATCTACATTGAGGCGCCAAAGAAAGTGGTACAGGCATACGTATTCAAATAGAGAGATATGTAAACAGGCAGAATACGGCGTTGCGATCGGCAATTCTTATGTAAGATAACAAGTGTCTGTCGCAGTTGTTAGATCGGATACCGCTGCTACAATGGCAGGTGATCAAGATTTAAGTCAGTTTGAACGTGTTCTTACAGTCGGCGCACGAGCGAAGGTACGCAGCATCTCCGAGGTAGCAATGAAGTGGGAAATTTCACAAGTGTACCGTCAATATCAGGAATCCGGTAAACATCAAAACTCCGACATCGCTGAGGCGGGAAAAAGAACCCACAAGAATGGGTGCAACGACGACTGAGGAGAATCGTTCAGCGTGACAGAAATTTAATCCTTCCGAAAATTGCTGCAGATTTCAGTGCTGGACCATCCACAAGTGTCAGCGTGCGAACTATTCAAAGAAACGTCATCGGTATGTGCTTTGGGAGCCGGAGGCTCATTCGTGTACCCTTCATGGCTGCACGAAAGAAAGCTTTCGCCTGGCCTGGACCCGTCAACACCGACGCTGGACTGTTGATGCCTGGAAACATGTTGCCTGGTCGGACGAGTCTCGTTTCAGATTGTATCGAGGAAATGGACGTGTACGGGTATGGAGACAACCTCATGAATTCATGTATCCTGCATGTCAGTAGGGGACTGTTCAAGTTAGTGTAGGCTCTGTAATGGTGTGGGGCGTGTGCAGTTGGAGTGATATGAGACTCCTGATACGTCTAGGTACGACTCTGACAGGCGACACGTACGTAAACATCCTGTATGATCACTTGCATCCATTCATGTCCATTCTGACGGACTTGGGCAATTCCAGCACGACAATGCGACACCCCACAAGTCCAGAATTACTACAGGGTGGCTCCAGGAACACTCCTCTGAGTTAAACACTTCCGCAAGCCACCATACTCCCCAGACATAAGCGTTATCGAGCATATCTGGGATGCCCGCATCTCGTGGTCGTGCGGTAGCGTTCTCGCTTCCCACGCCCGGGTTCCCGGGTTCGATTCCCGGCGGGGTCAGGGATTTTCTCTGCCTCGTGATGGCTGGGTGTTGTGTGCTGTCCTTAGGTTAGTTACGTTTAAGTAGTTCTAAGTTCTAGTGGACTGATGACCATAGATGTTAAGTCCCATAGTGCTCAGAGCCATATCTGGGATGCCTTTCATCGTGCTGTTCAGAAGGGATCTCCACCCCGTCGTACTCTTACGGATTTATGTACGGTCCTGCAGTATTCATGGTGTCAGTTCACTCCAGAATTACTTCAGACATTAGTCGAGTCCATGCCACTTCGTGTTGCGGCACTTCTGCGTGCTTGCGGGGCCCTACACAGTATTAAGCAGGTGTACCAGTTTCTTTGGCTCTTCAGTGTATACTGGCATGGAGTGGTGGAATACGTCGTTAAAACTGCCGCTTGTACAGACTTAAATTCTTCTTTCGACATTTCTATTGCAAAGAAACACACTGTTTCAGCACATCACACACTTCGAAACATTGAATGTGTGTAATGCTGTCCGGGTGCGTTTTATTCCGAAGAGGTACCATTTTCACGCTAAAAGAATAAAAGTGTGGAATAAGATATTCCACTCCTCTGCTTCCGGTTGTTGAAAAAGCGAATGCGGTAATTTTTGGATTTCTAATCCGTTAATATTGGCAACAATGCCCAATGTTAACTGTTCTTTTTCTAGAGAATGAGGACAGCGGCGGTTTAGTATGATAAGTGAATACAATAGTTCTCGGTTGTTCCTTAGCATTCGTCATTGATAAAACTTTAGACTTAATTATAAATGTAATAACTACCAAAGCGACAGCAATTAACGATCGTACTTTCACCCAGTAGATACGAGAGAGTGATACGTAATTCCACACTTTCATTCCTGCATCACGAAACTGCTTCCCGATGTGAGGTCGTGTTCAGAATGATACTTGAGACAACCTGGCTATAAGTATTCGTATTTCGTAACACAAATTTAAAAAAAAAAAATTTAGCAAACAGAATACGCAGTTCGGTTCACTGTCTGAAGCGAAAATAGTTACCAGTGAAATACAAGGTACACCTAATAGATCGTAACCTTTGACGATATGCAGGATGTCTCCCCCAAGAATTGTCAGACTATTTTCTCGGTTGTTTCGGCAGATATATGCAATTACATTTTCGTAGTGTGTAGCTGGAGTCAGCCCAAACAAATACTGTTGATCACGTCTTTCGTGCGATCGACAGCATTGATGGAAAGCGTCGGTTTGCTCCTCGTTACAAACAATATGGTTTTTAAAGCGCAGTTTTACATGGCCACCCGATAGAGCGGACTGATATTAGTCTAGTGCGATATTCGTTTTATCGACATGTATTAACCGGAAATTTAGAACACGATGAATATTCAGTACTCGAGCAGAGACTCGCGTGTTGCCATTGCCAGCGCTGAATCTTACCATCAAGTAGCGGAGCTGCTCAGTCTCCGGTTATGCTCCTCGTGTGAGTGACAGAACGTGTGAACGCTGCTCCACCAGTATTCTTTACTCTGTGTTCTTCGGGGTGTGGATTTCACGGGAAACCGACTCGATCCAGTACGAGGTTCTCATACTCTGTTCTGTGCACAGATTTCAGTCTAGAACATTGGACAACTGTCTGTGGTTACTCGTAAATTTCTATCCATGGCGATAAACTACCTGCAATAGGACGATGCCTACTGCAGAACTTTTATCCGTATATTCGTTCGGCTTTTCGGGAACTACATTCCGCTGCACGTTCTTGGAACGACTAATTCTCCATCTTCGATAACCAATAAAGAACCCTCAACAGTGGTACACTCTACCTTCGCCACTGCACAAGGCGAGTGTGTAATTTTTTTCAAGACAGCACCACCAATGCTGTTGCGGCAGTCAGTTTTTTTTCTTATGAATCATAAGCCATTTCAAACTGAAACACTAACTTCCAACCATTGGTTTGCTATCTAAAAACACTCATTTAAGGATCCTGTGCTGAATGTATCATTTTAACCTTAAGGGTGTGGCACTTCCGATGTATTAGTCTCGAAACACTCGACAAATGTTTTGTTCGCGTAACTAAAAACGTCGCGCTCTAGCTTTCGAAACAAGAGATGAACCAGACGCGGGTAGAATTTATGCAGGGGCGTTGTGACCATTGGCCGAGTACTCTAGCCATCCTGAGTGTGATTTCCAAGCGAATTCCAAACTCTTTTAGGCTGATGGTGGACTGGTCACGAAACTCTGCATCAGAAAACACGCTAGATGAACAGTTAAAAATACGATTACACACCAAACAGAGTTCGAAGGATTCACAGAGAGATAGCGCACACGGCATCTTTCCAATAGGTTAACAGACGACTGTGGCGACAGGAAGGACATCCAACAACGATGTTAAATAAATTTGCCAGGTCTTGAAAACAGTGAACTACGAACGACGGTAGTATACAATCACTAAGAATGGGAGAATCGGCCAACAAATGAGAGAAACCCTACACAAAACTTGGATCTATTTCCAATAATACAATTTTTTTTTCTAAGTTAATTATTAATAGAGAGAGAGAGTGAGTGAGAGAGAGAGAGAGAGAGAGAGAGAGAGAGAGAGAGAGTTTGTGGGGCGTGTTTAAGATGATGTCTGCTTACACACATGGCGGAACACATGGGGAAGCCTTTTATCATGCCAGTTATCAAAAAGCGTTGCTGGGGACACGAATCAATAAATTTACATTGTCACTGAAGTATGGCTACGAACCTATCTGCAGGAGTGCAGGTATCCCCTTTCACCATCACTCACAGCGAAACATCAGGAAGAAGACTATAAAGGGTGTAATGGGGTCTAAGTGCAGATATTTTAATACGTTGTACCTTAATATGTACACATGTGAGTGTGTCGGCTGTTTTTTCTCTGTACTGAACAGTCTTCTCACGAACACGTCGCAAACTTTACGACCTGATGTTTTCTCCATAATTGTATCACGCCTGACTGCAAAGACTAACCATTCTGCGTCCACACGTCCACATTTAAACATCTGACCTGTTGCTCAGGAGAAAATAAACATTAATGGCTTGCTCTTGCCACATGTCCTTGGAGGTACTGCTCAAACTTTACAGTTATGCTCGATACACATTGTATCTCACTGCCTGTTGGGGATTAGTGGAGAGGGATTCGTAGAAAGTTTCAAAATCGGATATCCGTCAATGATTAAGGATACTTAGTCACTTACGGGCAGCTTAAACTAAGTACCGGGACAATGGAATATCCATGAGCCCTGAGCCTCCGTTCTTCAGCAAATCTGACTGGCACTGCCATATGCGCCCATACTACCCACCTCACGGCAAGCCGAACTCACACAAATGCAAACAAAATCTACGCGACATTATACAATGTGCGGATAATTTTTCGAGGGGACTTCAAAAAGCAAGAAACACGTTATTATGGCATGCCAAGCAACTTTTATTGGGACGCAGAGACACATGACATTATTTTTCAATGTAGTCACTCAAGTCTCTGTAAGCAACAGTGAGAACGTTCTACCAGTCGAATTTCTCGGAGACAGAAATCCACTCCTTTGTCAGGAAATCATTCGAGAACCGCTGTGTCAAAGTCCTCGATGTGTATTTTTATCTTGCTGAAAAAATGGAAATTACATAGTGCGAGACTTCGACTTAGAGATCAGCTTCATCCTCGTCTGTGCAGACTCAGTCAAATTACTGGCACCATTTCACTACAGTTGGAAGCGACATTGCATGTCGTACATATTCCACAAGAATTTCAGTGTGAATCTGCGTGCAGCTTATATGTTTTGCCACAAGAATAGTACTATCCGCGTACTTCAGATTCAGAGTACGTTTCCAGATGCCTCGCAATTTCACCAGCACACTGTGATGTGTGTATCGCAGCATAACTTGTCTGCAGAAAGCTCAGAATGTGTTCTCTCTTCTGCCAGTTCACCACTCTCGTTAAGCAGTGGTCTTACAGTGGGACGCCGTGTGTAACTTATAAATTACTCTCTGATGTCTCTACTTGTAATGAAACTGAACTCTCTGATGACAACTCTGATTTGTTGCGATAACGGAGACGCTGAAACTTACTCATTGCTAACATATCCTTATACCTGCACTTGAACTGGCAACATAAATCCGCCAGTAGCTCTACTACCGTCCAGACTGTCAAAGAGTTTTTGGTTCTCGCCCTGCTCTAAAAACCGATATTATTCAACCGTTTCTGCATACTATCTTTAATGTGGGACCATATTAGTGGTTGATCGCATCAGGTCGCACAGACAACATTACAACCGGCCGGAGTGGCCGAGCGGTTCTAGGCGCTACAGTCTGGAACCGCGCGACCGCTACGTCGCAGGCTCGAATCCTGCCTCGGGCATGGATGTGTGTGATGTCCTTAGGTTAGTTAGGTTTATGTAGTTCTAAGTTCTAGGGCACTGATTACCTCAGAAGTTAAGTCCCATAGTGCTCAGAGCCATTTTGAACTACATTACAGTCCCGCATCCTGTGACTCCTCGATCGATACTAATACTTTCGTAGTGGTGACTATTGATAGTTTGATAGTTTCCTGCCGTTATGTAGACAGGAGTGACACCACCAGCAGTCGACCAATGGTGTAAACGCCCAGAAGACGACCCCTACGTCTGGTTGAAATACGATTAAGACTGTTTTTGAATAATTGACAAATATAAGATGATTAGCAGCGAGTCATGGCTGCAAATATGAGCACCACACAGCTACGCACTATATAACAACAATTGACACAAGTCCAAAGTATCGCGTAGTAAATGATATTGGTTGACCGTGTAGCAGTCTGACATCAACCAATATTAAAATGATAATTAAATCAAGACCCTATGGTGCCGACAGTTGTTGATATACATAAACGGGGACAGTTGAAAAATGTGTGCCCCAGCCGGGACACTAACTTGGGATCTCCTGCTTACGTGGCTGACGCTCTATCCATCTTTTTTACCGATATAGTTCGTTGCGTTTGGTTTGGGCGGACACCACAAGACATCCGTTCAAGCTGATCGTTGATTCCTTGACGCCATTTTTTTTTATTACAGAGAGCACGCAGCCCTCTGACCGGAAACGCTGAGCCACCGTGCCGGCTAGTGTCAATAATGATGTATCTCCCGTCCCCCGTTTTGTCTGCAGTGCAGTAATAAACAGTCCGTGAATAAACACAACAGGTAGACGAATATGAAATAAAGTGACTATTTAGTAACGTCTTTCACGTACATTTTAGGATAGACATGCCAGCGCCTCTCACAATTTTTCGTTTATCTTTCCTCTGGGAAAGGTCGTATCTGTAGTGGTGTACCTGCGGTGCCAACGCCATGATTTTCAGCCTGCCCGTTCGCTCCTCACGGGCGTGTAACTGTTCGCTGCAATACTGCTAGTCGCATGAGGGACGGCTGCGGTGCAGTTCCGAATGCGTGTAGCGAGATGTTTATCGGCAGTTAAAGTTGTGGGCAGGCTGGAAGATACAGCAGGGCCGGCGCGCTGTCCGGGCCAGGGAGGGGCGGGCGCTGTGGGCCGCATTACAAGAGCGGGCCAGCCATCAGTCACGTCGTGCGTGGGCGGCCGACACGGCGGAGGAGTGTTCCACGGCTCCGCCCCGGTCCCTTCGCGCTTAGCCCAAACTGTACCTCAGATGCGGCCACGGAGGGCTCAGTGGCCGTTGCTGAGTTTGGTTCTTCACACTCGTCTTAAAAGGGACAAAATTGTCATTTGTCGGGGCACAATATTCGCCTAAGGTCAAGTACCGTCCAGTTTCTGTGTTCTTCGGCCTGTTGCAGCTTTGCATGCCACTGTGGACTATGGCGTTCTCCGAGGTACCCGATTTCAAAAATCCGTTGCATGCTATTCGCTTCACAGTGCTCGCTCGGAAACCGGTTGAGGCTAAATTATTGATTAATATTAATTGATTACTATTTTGACAGATTGATGTACTGAATTTAGAATTGATTTATGTCGAAAATGTTCAAATGTGTGTGAATTCCTAAGGGACCAAACTGCTGAGGTCATCGGTCCCTACACTTACACGCTACTTAAACTAACTTATGCTAAGAACAACACAAACACACATTCCCCAGGGAGGACTCGAACCTCCAGCGGGAGGGCATTTATGTAGATTTTTTTTCTACAATGGTGCTGATAATATGTGATTCATTTATATGTATTTTGATTCTTTCTTTCAATCATTTGTATTTTAATTAATGTGGCTTTTTAACTTTATTACAATATAGGGTTTAAGGTTATATTCAAATTCGAAAGGGTTCAAATAAGGTACGTCTTGTAGGTATTCCTCTACCTTTTAACGACACAATTAAATTAACTTGTAAGGAGTATTCCTATTATGTCATATCGCTTCCTTTGTTGTTTTTCTACTGTTTTAATTTAATAATGTCGTTTGCTGTTTCAGTAATTTTTCCGCATTTAACTTATAAATGTTCTTTTTCTTATGGTTTATTATTATTTGTGTTGTACTAGATTAGGTGTATACGCTGAAATAACTGCTGGTTGATCATCAAATTCAAATAATTCTTTATAAGGTTCGTAGCAGTGTGTATTCGGGCTATTTCATATGAATTTAGATTATCATTGTTTTTATTATTTTTAATTATTTTGATTTGTAGGTTTGATATATTTGATTTTATAAATTATTAGTTTCACTGCTGATTTGTTATTATACGTTTTCCTTTAGCTGTAACCTGTTTTGCCTCAAGTTTAGTCGTAACTAACCGTATCACTGATGTTTTGCTGAAGGATAGTCTGAATTTGTTTCAGAGGTTAATACTTAGTTAGGTACCTGGTGGTTTTACTTTAATTTTTCTGGTAGAGTACACTAGAATTGTATTTATTGATGTATTATTAGCTTTAACTTTTTTAAGTGGTGACTTGTATTCTTTCTTTGTTACATCTCTTCCACCAGGAAGGAGGTACACGGCTCGTGTGGTCTGTAGTTCAACCATGCCTAGACGGTCAATACCGCGGTTCGATCGCGCCCACATTGTTACTTTGTGCCGGAAGGGGCTCTCAACAAGGGAAGTGTCCAGGCGTCTCGGAATGAACCAAAGCGATGTTGTTCGGACATGGAGGAGATACAAAGAGACAGGAACTGTCGACGACATGCCTCGCTCAGGTCGCCCAAGGGCTACTACTGCAGTGGATGACCGCTACCTACGAATTATGGCTCGGAGGAACCCTGACAGCAACGCCACCATGTTGAATAATGCTAATCGTGCAGCCACAGGACGTCGTGTTACGACTCAAACTGTGCACAATAGGCTGCATGATGTGCAACTTCACTACCGACGTCGATGGCGAGGTCCATCTTTGCAACCACGACACCATGCAGCGTGGTACAGATCGGCCCAACAACATGCCGAATGGACCGCTGAGAATTGGCATCACGTTCTTTTTACCGATGAGTGTCGCATATGCCTTCAACCAGACAATCGTTGGAGACGCGTTTGGAAGCAACACGGTGAGGCTGAACGCCTCAGACACACTGTCCAGCGAGTGCAACAAGGTGGAGGTTCCCTGCTGTTTTGGGGTGGCATTATGTGGAGCCGACATACGCCTCTGGTGGTTGGTCATGGAAGGCGACGTAACGTCTGTACGATACGTGAATGCCATCCTAGGAAAGATAGTGCAGCCATATCGGCAGCATATTGGCGAGGCATTCGTCTTATGGACGACAATTCGCGCCTCCATCGTGCACATCTTGTGAATGAGTTCCTTCAGGATGACGACATCGCTCGACTAGATTCGTCAGCGTGTTCTCCAGACATGAGTCCTGTCGAACATGCCTTTGATAGATTGAAACGGGCTGTTTATGGACGACGTGTCCCACCAAGCGCTCTGAGCGATCCACGCTGATTCGCCGTTGAGGAGTGGGACAATCTGGACCAACAGTGCCTTGATGAACTTGTGGACAGTATGCCACGACGAATACAGGCACGCATCAGTGCAAGAGGACGTACTACTGGGTATTAGAGGTACCGGAGAGTACAGCAGTCTGGACCACCACCTCTGAAGGTCTCGCTCTATGGTTGTACAACATGCAATACGTGGTTTTCATGAGCAATAAAAAGGACGGAAATGATGTTTATGTTGATCTCTATTCCAGTTTTCTGTACAGGTTCCGGAACTCTCGGAACCGAGGTGATGAAAAACTTTTCTTGTTGTGTGTATGAAAACAGAATTGGAAGCGAGGGACGTGCTGCAGCTATTGGGCCAGATGCTGGGATTTTTCGTTTTAAAATGACACAAGCAATACCCTTCTGGATTCTCGTGCAGTCGGAGCTTACACTTCGTTCCTGAAGACCTCGTTATCGAATGGACTTTAAAAACTAGACCAAAAATGGCTCTGTGCACTATGGGACTTAACTTCTGAGGTCATTAGTCCCCTAGACTTAGAACTACTTAAACCTAACTAACCTAAGGACAACACACACATCCATGCCCGAGGCAGGATTCGAACTTGCGACCGCAGCGGTCGCGCGGTTCCAGACTGTAACGCCTAGAACCGCTCGGCCACTCCGGCCTGCGATAAACTAGACATTTCCGACCTTATGGGGCGATAAGTCTGTTTCGCAAAGTAACCGTTGTGGCAGTTATCGTGGTCTATTCATGGAAAGTACCGGAGAAACTACAGCTGTATGGCGGGAAGGTGTACTAGCCACGCGGACGAACTCGCCTCAGTTCGAAGACGCACGCGTTTCGAGCGGGCAAACGGTTGATTTGGGTAAGTTACGATGTGCCACACTTCGGGTGACGGCGGCACCGTGGAAAAACACGGACCGACATACGGTGAAAGCCCTGTGCCGGACACAGCGGGGAAAAGCCGGCGGGAGAAAGGAGCGGCGCGCGGCCACGCCCGCCGCGGCATCGCGAGGCCACCGCCGCTCCGCGCGTAATGACCGGCCAGCCGTCTTCTGGACGATTACTGCAATTCCCCGTGCACTCGTCCAGCAGCAATAGCGGCCTTATCTGATGGCCGCCGGACCAGGCAGTGGCCGCGGAAATGACTGGCCGCGGCCGCGCTTAACGGCCACACTCCCCCCGCCCCGCGACGGGTTACAGGGACCGCGGAGCGCACGCTGTCTGGCCGAGCCGCGGAAAAGCGCGGCGGCTCATTAGCGCTCCGGCCTTGCACAAGGGCGTCCGCCGGGTCGCCGAGCCACCGGGCCATGCAAAAGGGAAAGCTGCGGCGGCTGCGTGCCTGCTGCTGCAAGTGGCCGAGCGTTAGTAGCCGCTCGTACTGGGAAGAGGTAAAGGAAAAAGCACGCGCAGTACCGCAAACTGCATCACCGTTATTTCGTCACTTGTTCAAAACACATGTAAGGTGGCGTGGTCTCCTGACCTTCATTTCTTACATATTCCATCCTCACAGTAGTATTCTGCACATCAAGACTCTTCATTCGAACCCAAACTCGATAAGGTAGAGTCAATTTTGTATGAATTCACGTAAGCGATATGCAAATCTAATAAGTAAATCACAAGTGCGCACTGAGGTTGTAAAAGTCGAGGCTGGCGTACACAACATGACGGCCACAGGAATTTCTGTTCTAAAGAGGAAACGAACCCGCTGGGAAGACGGCCCCTTCAGAGGGCTGGTTCAACAACATACCTACATCGGCTGAAGCGACCGCCCATAGAGAAGACAGCTTTTGCTGGAGCGAAGGGATAACGACCCCCGTGTTCGACTTACAAGCAAATTCCGCTACATTGTGTGGGAACACCCAGAAGACGCTTCATGGACCGACTGCATTGTTACGGAGTTCTCACAGGTGGACAGTATGTGCCTAACGGGGATGCTACAGATTTCCGCATTGGTCGACTTAAACGAAACGTCATTCTCCTGATTAAAAGAGCAACGCTGATTGGCGGAATATTTCTGACGCAAACAGTCAGAGGATTGAGGGAAGGCAGCGAATGACCCTTCAACTTTTCCAGAAAAAGGGGCTGTTCTGTTGTCGCTCTTGGAGCGGGAACACGTAGCGAGAGCGAGTGCGCTCGTGCGTGTACGCAAAGAACAAGGAACAAAGTCTCTCCTCAGTACTTCACTGGGAGAGCACCTCTGTCGTTAGGAAATCGGAGTGACACTTTATATTGAGTCGCTCGTGATTAAGCGTTCTTCACTGTGTTGGCTGTCACACTTATCGTGCGGTGCGAACATGGACAGAGTACTAGTTAAACGCCTGTGAGCAGGTATTGAGTGGCATCACGGTGAACTGGTAATCTGACAGGTGTACCACGCCAATAGTTAAACTAGGGGCAGATAGGAGTCGTTGACTTCATCAAGGTGTAGGGAGAGTTTCATTGGCGAAGGTCAATCCAGATAGAAAGAGATAGTTGTGTTTTTTGTCAGCAGCGAGCGATGCAGGCAGCAGTTGTCACAGCTCACGGTATTGTGTGCTACAGTGTATGCGAGCCCTACTACCTCCCTAACAGTACACTCCACTACATTTCTTACGTGAAGCCTTGACCGTACCTAGAAAAGTTATTCAAGTTGTGTAGGCGCAGCTCTCAGTTCTACTGCCGAGTAAATAATATTCTTAAAGAAAAGGGAGAAAAGAACCTTTCCATACTTTGCAAAATAATAGCATTCCTATCCATAACAGGCAATCTACCGTTCCAAAAAGAACCCGGAAATTTATTGTTATTTTATAAGAAAAAGTTCACTTGATTTTAAATTTTTTGTAATAAATAATATTTTTCGTTTGTTTAATGTTTTTCTTACACTAACTAGTTATACTCCCGTATCCAAGCATTCCACTGGTTACCTAAGAATATATAGAATATTTTTGTATCTTTTCCTTACAGTGGACGACTCCAGAAGATATTTGTTGCTGAATGTTTTTCAAGCAGTTCTTGTTGGCCAGACTTCTGTAGTAGTGTTGGGTGGAAATTGTTTCTTGCAGGAACCAAAGGATACTTGTTGGATCAATCCATTGCATAACTTGACAGAATAAAACCCACACAGTCACACACATTTCGGGCAAAAGAAAAGCTAGAACCAAGTGCGTTTATCTTGGTCATAGTTCACAATTACGAACGCGAGACTGTCTGTAAGCTACACTTTTTACTTCTCCAGTGTAGGCTCCAACTCAGCTTGTTCCTCTGTAACTGCGATCGTACCCGCCTCCTACCACCTACATCCCATATCTACCGTATTTCTTTCCCAATCATCTTCGGTCATAAAAACATGTCTCCTGATTACCTGTACTATATACACTACTGGCCATTAAAATTGCTACACCACGAAGATGACGTGCTACAGACGCGGAAATTTAACCGACATGAAGAAGATGCTGTGATATGCAAATGATTAGCTTTTCAGAGCATTCACACAAGGTTGGCGCCGGTGGCGACACCTACAACGTGCTGACATGAGGAAAGTTTCCAACCGATTTCTCATACACAAACAGCAGTTGACCAGCGTTGCCTCATTAAACGTTGTTGTGAATCCTCGTGTAAGGAGGAGAAATGCGTGCCTTCAGGTTTCCGAATTTGATAAAGGTCGGATTGTAGCCTATCGCGATTGAAGTTTATCGTGTCGCGACATAGCTGCTCGCGTTAGTCGAGATCCAATGACAGTTGCCGGCCGGAGAGGCCGAGCGGTTCTTGGCGCTACAGCCGAAACCGCGCGACCGCTACTGTCGCAGGTTCGAATCCTGCCTCGGGTATGAATGTGTGTGATGTCCGTAGGTTAGTCAGCTTTACGTAGTTCTAAGTTCCAGGGGACTGATGACCTCAGAAGTTAAATCCCATAGTGCTCAGATCCATTTTTTTCCAATGACTGTTAGCAGAATATGGAATCGGTGGGTTCAGGAGGGTAATACGGAACGCCGTGCTGCATCCCAACGGCCTCGTATCACTAGCAGTCGAGATGACAGGCATCTTATCCGCATGGCTGTAACGGATCGTGCAGCCACCTCTCGATCCCTGAGTCAACAGATGGGAATGTTTTCAAGACGACAACCATCTGTACGAACAGTTCGACGACGTTTGCAGCAGCATGGACTATCAGCTCGGAGACCATGGCTGCGGTTACCCTTGACGTTGAATCACCGACAGGAGCGCCTGCGATGGTGTGCTCAACGACGAACCTGGGTGCACGATGGCAAAACGTCATTTTTTCGGATTAATCCAGGTTCTGTTTACAGCATCATGATGGTCGCATCCGTGTTTGGCGACATCGTGGTTAACGCACCTTGGAAGCGTATATTCGTCATCGCCATACTGGCGTATCACCCGGCGTGATGGTATGAGGTGCCACTGGTTACACGTCTCGGTCACCTCTTGTTCGCATTGACGGCACCTTGAACAGTGGACGTTACGTTTCAGATGTGTTACGACCTGTGGCTCTACCCTTCATTCGATTCTTGCGAAACCCTACATTTCAGCAGGATAATGCACGACTGCATGTTGCAGGTCCTGTACGGGCTATTCTGGGTACAGAAAATGTTCAACTGTTGCCCTGGCCAGCACATTCTCCAGATCTCTTACCAACTGAAAGCGTCTGGTCAATGGTGGCCGAGCAACTGGCTCATCACAATACGCCAGTCACTACTCTTGATGAACTGTGGTATCGTGTTGAAGCTGCATGGACAGCTGTACCTGTACACGCGATCTAAGCTCTGTTTGACTCAATGCCCAGGCGTATCAAGTCCGTTATTACGGCCAGAGGTGATTGTTCTGGGTACTGATTTCTCAGGATCTATGCACCCAAATTGCGTGAAAATGTAATCACATGTTAGTTCTAGTATAATATATTTGTCCAATGAATACCCGTTTATCATGTGCATTTCTTTTTGGTGTAGCAATTTTAATAGCCAGTAGTGTAAAAGGCCATGTGCTATTTGACTCATCACCCAGCCAAAACCGCAAAGGATAGACACGTGGGAAACTTAAAGAGCTTTTTATCTTATACTGTAGGCGTCGTTAAAAGAACGATTTTCAGGAATTCCACTCTAAAAGGGTGAAATCGGGGATGAAAGTTTTTTTGAAAATATGTCGCTGTTAAGGCAATTTTGAAGCTAGGCCTACGAAACTTGTTACGTTTCTCTGTTAGAGAAATACGTGTTTCAGCATTTTTGGTATTTTAGCCCCTATAGGTGTGAAATAGCGAGTGTATGTTTTTCTTAAATAAATCATTTTTAAGGGACTACTAGGTATTTTTAAGATCACATCTATGAAAACTGATATTTGATATCTCGGTTGCAAATAAAAAAATCTTATCAATGTTTTTGGAAATACGGAGCCCAAGGTGGTGAAGTATGAGATGAAATGTTTTATGAAAATACTTGATTACGAAAGCATTTTTAACGCCAAATCTAGGAAAATTTCAATTTAGCTTCTCGTTTCAGTATTTTTGGAAATTCAACCGATAAGCGGCTGAAATAGTGAGCGAAAGGTTTTTTGAAAATAAATCACTACTGAAGAACTAGTAAATCATTTTTAATCTGTATCTATCACAATTGTTATTGACTTCTCGGTTACAAATTTTGGAAATTATTCCCTTAAGGGGCTGAAATATGGGACGAAAATAATTAAGAAAATTAAGAAAATATTTCGTTGTCATATATTAAAATTATTTAAAGCTAAATCTGTGAAAACTGGTATTTCACTTCCCACTTAAATGTAAAGAAAGATGTGTTAGGGGGTGAAAGTTTCTGTGTAAATATCATCACAAGAATGCAAAAGACATGATTAACGAAAATCTTGAAACACTAGCTACCAGAAATGCTTCATGGTCAGAACCACATTCGGAACAGGCGCCGGTTTTACGTTCTTAATTATCGTGAAAAGTTTGTGTGTTGCAATTTGCGAACAAAATAAAAATTCGGTTAAAGGAAACCAGTGCAGACCGTATAGTCTACATGACTGAAGCAGCGAGCGCTAAGCTACTTAATTATAAAAAGGCAGCATAAGTATACACGCTCCTTATCACGCGTCAAAACAATATATGGCCTTCCCACACCCCGAAACTTTCGTTTGTTCTTCATGGCATCCGTGTTGTTGCTTGAAAGCACACTACAGGCAGCAGCCAGAATCCATGCACTCTTGGCCAGTGGCGGCCGCTGATAATGTGCTAAAGTGCTGCAGCACACGTTAAATATCGCGCTAAAATTGTGCCATTTCTCTTCCAATCAGTATGGATGCAAATAAAACAGACGAAAGCACGATTTGTAGCGCTGTCTCTCTCTGATAACTAGAAAACAGCGTTTTGTGCTGAAATGATGGTCACCCACACTACGACCAACTCAAACAGAGGACGCAGCTGTCTGTTTACGACTGCGCACGCTCTGGTGTGGCGTCATGCGTGCCAGCATTGAGACTGCTACGTTGCTCACAACGTCAGCTCAATATTTTTCTTTGAAAGCGAAGGTGAAGTACTGTGCAAGCAACGTGGCGAATTCTGTAGATGATCTGCTAACGAGGCCCTTTTCCAGTACATATCTGACGGAGAAAGCGAGAGTTGAAGAGTCAGGTAGATCTACTCCAAAAGTAAATCTAACGAGCTCAGGGCGTGGGATGGGGCTTATCGATTGGGCTCAAACTATGTGAGTAGAAGCAGGTAGACCCCCTTTCAAGGCCCAACAATATTTCTTCTGAATGGGCCATAGGAAAAGGTAAATGACTCTCTAAATATTTACGATTAGAGTCCGCCTCGATAGCTGGGTGGATTATGTTTTGACGCTGGCACGGTAGCTCAGAGTGTTCGGTCATAGGGTTAGCTGCCTTCTGTAATTATAAATTTAAAAAAAAATTAAAAAAAAATGAGTGAACGGATCAACAACGAACCTGAATGGGCGTCATGGGACGTCCGCCTCGAACAAATGCAACGAGTAACATCGAATAAAATGAGAGCAAAAAGAAAAAGTGGTCAGTGCGATGAAATACCATGCAAAGGGCCCGGATTCGATTACCATCTGGGTCGGAGATTTTCTCTGCTAAGGGACTGGGTGTTATGTTATCCTAATAATGATCATTTCATCCCCATCGACGCGCAAGTCGCCGAAGTGGCGTCAAATCGAAAGACTTGCACCCGGCGAACGGTATACCCGACGGGAGCCCTAGTCACACGACATTTGCCGTTTTTAATTACATATTGATTTCCTGTGGGCCCGGAGCCGAGTATTCGCGGAGTGTGGCGGACAAGCCGACTAGTGTGACGTCACAAGTTCGTGGCATGGCCCCTACTTTCGTGCAGCCCATCGCAATATATGTTAATATTTTCGTTGAGCCTCCGCCACGCCTGGCTCAAACCTCCGCAGTAGTTGGGCCTCAAGCTATGCTTAGCTGCAGGACACCATCTTTATTGGAGATGTTATCAGACATTTTCATCTCGATAGCTTTTTTTGTTACGGTATTCGAGGTACTACTTTTCTGTTTAATGATACGCTATCTGGCCAAAGTACACAGACACTCCTACGTAACGCGGAATTGACGACCTCACGAGGGGCAAAGCAGGCAGTATAAAAGATGGAGAGCAGTATTGTGTTACCAGTAGCAAGAGCAGTAGCAGTAACGGCATAATGAGTTGGTCAGGAGAGGTTAATGATTACGGAACGTGGACTATTCATTGGATGTCACCTGAGTAACAAGTCCATCAGAGACATTTCATCCGGCCATAGTGGCCGTGCGGTTCTAGGCGCTACAGTCTGGAACCGAGCGACCGCTACGGTCGCAGGTTCGAATCCTGCCTCGGGCATGGATGTGTGTGATGTCCTTAGGTTAGTTAGGTTTAATTAGTTCTAAGTTCTACGCGACTGATGACCTCAGAAGTTAAGTCGCATAGTGCTCAGAGCCATTTGAACCATTTTTAGAGACATTTCAACCCTTCTATCGTTGACCAAGTAAGTAGACTGTTAGTGAAGTGAGCGTGAAGTCGAAAGGTGAAGGGACAACCATGGTGAAACCGAAACCAGGCGGACCATATGTGTTAACGCACAGGTACCGTCGCATATTGCGTGAGGTGGCTCTAAAAAATGCATGAATTCACAGGAAGGAATCACTAGTGAGTTCCAAAATGCAGCAAGCAGTTCAGCTTGCACTATGACTGTGTGTAGAGAGTTAAAAGAAATGGTGTACAATGGCCGAGTAGCTACTCATTCCCAGCTGGGAATCGAACCCGGGCCTTAGGATTGACATTCTGTCGCGTTATCAGCTACCGGGGGCGAACAATATGTAATTGAAAAGCTTCCATGCATTGAAGCACGCAATCAAGAATTATTTAACTCGTCTGGAATCGTTACTCCTCCCTGCCGCAGACAGCTGCTGGAACTCGTGAGACATGATGTGTAACGCATTGTGACTTATGCTCTACGGCCTGCCTGTCTTTCTCGTCGGCCTCGACTGGGCGCCGGTTACGTTACAGTTGGTAGTACAGCCCTGTAATGACGATAGCAGCAACTACACGACAGTCACCACTTCTTCATCGCCACAGAATACTCATCCGAAAGTTCGTGGATATTCAATCACACGAGCGTCTGGGAGCTCGGAAAAATTTAATTAGTTTGTTAGTGATTAATTCACTAAAGCAATAGGCTTTAGATAACCTTTACCCTTTTAACTTTCGCGAATTAATGGTCGGAGGTAGAGAACGCCGTGACAGGTGTAAACACCGCAGGCATCCGGGTACGCAAGCTGGTTTCGGAGATCTGTGGGGTAGGGCGGTCAAGGCCGAGCCGTGCGATGAATCGTGGGAACGGCGCGGGCCTCGCGCGCTGCGAGACGGGACGGGAGTAGCGGTACAGGCGCGACCTGCCCCCGCACGCCGGAGCCTGTTCTGTTCCCGTCCTGCTCCTGTTGGGGCGCCCGCACCCGCGCCCTCGCCCTACCTGTCTGGCAGCCATATGGCAGCCGCACACCGACAACAACAAATGTCACGTGAGCGGCGGCGGGAACCTGCTAGAGCTAACTGTTCCGGTCCGCGGAGCCGCCGCCTGCCGGTGGGAGGGGCGGCTGAAAAAATTCAGAAGTTGTCCGTGTTCACCTTCACAAGGTCTGCCGGCTCATCTCAAACAGGTTGCGCCGTGGCCGGGCCGCTAGCTCTACGGCGGCCTCAGTCACGGCGCACGAGCGCGCGCGTGCCTTGCCGGGCCGTGGCGCCGCTCTGTGCGCATGCGCGCATCCGGGCCGGTTAGGCCGCCGCGCTGGCCACGCCCACCTGCTACTGCGAAACTCGTGGAGGTAAGAATAGAGGGAGACGCCGTGACGTCACAGCTGTGAACCTATGTGAAGCCGAGGGTAGCCATCTCAATCCGACCATTGCTGCTGTAAGCTTGTGTGCATAGGCTTGTCGCTCGCTTTTGGAAGGATTTTGCGCTATTATGGTGACTTGTGTGGTGTTCGGATGTACGAATCGTTCTGATTGTGATGCGAAATCGAAGGGAATAACATTTCATGTGTAAGTTGTCTCGTTAAGTGTGATTTTACAACTTCATTGTGAATGAACGTGTGCTACATAGGTACTTGTACTATAGCGTAGCGTGTTTCTCTCCTGTATGATTTTAGATTTCCTAAAAATGAAAGTCGGAAAGCTCTGTGGGAGAATGCCGTGAGGAGGAAGAATTGGCGTGCGTCTAAATGGAGCACTGTATGTTCTCAGCATTTCCGAGAAGAGGACACAGACCGAACTTCCCTTTCAACAGTAAGGCTCCGAGAAAATGCTGTGCCATCAGTTTTCCCTACACACCCAAAACATTTGCAAAAGGTATGTTAATTCAAAGAATTAAATTCTTAGTTTTCAAGTTGACGTTTCAGTATAATACGTACGTATCGTCGATAATCGAAGTGTTGAGTAACTCACTTTGTCTTCATCATGTACCAAATTAAAAGCTAACACTACATTAACTGGCGTAAAGTATAGGCCCAAACAGGACACTGTGTAGATTTGGCATTCTATGTACCGTATTTCAGTAAATATTGGTGGTAATGAACAGTGTTTACCAGTAGTGTAACGTAACTGAAATGTCCCAGTACGTTTTACAAAGAAGATGTATTTATGGGGCTTTGGAGGGAGGGTATAGATAACTTAGTTTTCAGTTTCTATTATTTAGTTTGTGATACACGTTTATTACTGAATTAACAAAATTGTATCGTTTACATTGAAGGCTAGCTATTCGTAATATTACATTAAAAACTATTTTTAATCAGAAGAAACGCGGAATTTCGCCTTTACGAGATTTTATTTTAAACAAAAACTTTGAAACAACCAATCTGATGACGTTACATGCGTATATGGTGCAATTAGCGACTGTAATACACGCAGCGCTATAGCATACTGGCAATGTTTTGGTCAGAATGTCATGGAAGCGAGCCACGCCCCCACGGCTTCAAAACGTAGTACGGCTGGGATACGTAGCGCCATCTCCCCTTATTCATACCTCCATGGCGAAACTGTCGCGGCCACAGGACCTCTGGGGTGATGCGTGCGAACGCAGGAAACTGCTCGATTCTTTCTACGCGGATAGATACAGTGCGTATACAGGGTGACAATTATCGAACGACATCAATTAAAATCGTCATAAATACCAAACGATTTACGTTAAGACGTTCAAACTGCACGGTTGGTCGCGGAGCGTGACAGAAATTAGTATGCGCAGGCATGGTTTGGTTCAGCGACGAAGCCCACTTTCATTTGGATGGGTACGTGAATAAGCAAAATTGGCGCATTTGGGGGGACTGAGAATCCGCATTTAGCGATCGAGAAACATCTTCACCCTCAATGGATGACTCAGTGGTTTGCAATGTGCAGTCACGGAATAACTAGAGCCATATTCCTTTATGGCACGGTGACTACCGAACGGTACGTGAAGGTTTTGGAAGATGATTTCATCCCTATTTAGCCGGCCGGAGTGGCCAAACAGCTCTAGGCGCGTCAGTCTGGACCGTAGCGGTCGCTCGGTTCCAGACTGTAGCGCCTAGAACCGCACGGCCACTCCGGACGGCATGCAACCACAAAGGAGGGGTATCTGTTGAGAGGCCAGACAAACGTGTGGTTCCTGAAGAGCGGCAGCAGCCTTTTCAATCGTTGCAGATCGTTCAAATGGCTCTGAGCACTATGGGACTCAACATCCTAGGTCATAAGTCCCCTAGAACTTAGAACTACTTAAACCTAACTAACCTAAAGACATCACACACACCCATGCCCGAGGCAGGATTCGAACCTGCGACCGTAGCAGTCCCGCGGTTCCGGACTGCAGGGCCAGAACAGCACGGCCACCGCGCCGGCGTCGTTGCAGAGGCAACAGTCTGGATGACTGACTGATACGGCCTTATAGCACTAACCAAAACGGCCTTGCTGTGCTGGTACTGCGAACAGCTGAAAGCAGGGGGAAACTACAGCCGTAATTTTTCCCGAGGGCCTGCAGCTTTACTGTATGGTTAAATGATGGTAGCGTCGTCTTGGGAAAATATTCCGGAGGTAAGATAGTCCCCCATTCGGATCTCCGGGTGGGTACTACTCAGGAGGACGTAGTTTTCAGGAGAAACAAAACTGGCGTTCTGTGGATCGGAGCGTGGAATGTCAGATCCCTCAATCGGGAAGGGAGGTTAGAAAATTTAAAAAAGGAAATGGATAGATTAAAGTTAGATATAGTGGGAATTAGTGAAGTTCGGTGGCAGGATGAGCAAGACTTCTGGTCAGGTGAATACAGGGTTGTAAATACAAAACCAAATAGGTGTAATTCAGGAGTAGGTTTAATAATGAATAAAAAAATAGAAGCGCGGGTAAACTACTACGAACAGCTTAATGAATGCATTATTGTAGCCAAGATAGACACAAAGTCCACGCCTACCACAGTGGTACAAGTATATATGCTAACTAGCTCCGCAGATGACGAAGAGATTGAACAAAATGTATGATGAGATAAAAGAAATTATTCAGATAGTGAAGGGAGACGAAAATGTAATAATCATGGGGGACTGAAATTCGATAGTAGGAGAAGGAAGAGAAGGAAAGGTAGTAGGTGAATATGGAATGGCGGTAAGGAATGAAAGAGGAAGCCGCCTGGTAGAATTTTTCACAGAGCATAACTTAATCATAGCTAACACTTGGTTTAAGAATCGTGGCAGAAAGCTAGAGTACAAATGTAAGGATGTAGAGGCATATATCACTAGGGGTGAGATAGATACTGTCTACAGGAAAATTAAAGAGACCTTTGGATAAAAGAGAACCGCTTGTATGAACATGCAGATCTCAGACGGAAAACCAGTTCTAACCAAAGAAGGGAAGGCAGAGAGCTGGAAGGCGTACATAGTGGGTCCATACAAGGGCGATGTACTTGAGGGCGATATTATGGAGATGGAAGAGGACGTAGACAAAGATGAAATTGGAGATATGATACTCCGTGAAGAGTTTGACAGAGCACTGAAAGACCGAAGTCGAGGAAAGGTCCCGGTAGTAGATAACATTCCATTAGAACTACTGATAGCCGTGGGAGAGCCAGCCATGACGAAACTCTACCATCTGGGTGCAAGATGTATGAGACAAGCGAAATACACTCAGACGTCAAGGAGAGTATAATAATTCCAATCCCAAAGAAGGCAGATATAGACAGGTGTCAAAATTACCGAACTATCAATTTAATAAGTCACGGCTGCAAAATACCAACACGAATTCTTTACAGACAAATGGAAAAATTGGTAGAAGCCGACCTAGGGGAAGATCAGTTGGGATTCTGGAGAGATGTAGGAACACGTGAAGCAATAATGACCGTTCTATATCTCATAGAATATAGGTTAAGGAAAGGCAAACCTACGTTTATAGCATTTGTAGACTTAGAGAAAGCTTTTGACAATGTTGACTGGAATACTCTCTTTCGAATTCTGAAGGTGGCAGGGGTAAAATACAGGGAGCGAAATGCTATTTGCAATTTGTACAGAAACCAGATGGCAGTTATAAGAGTCGAGGGACATGAAAGGGAAGCAGTGGTTGGGAAGGGAGTGAGACAGGGTTGTAGCCTCTCCCTGATGTTATTCAATCTGTATATTGAGCAAGCAGTAAAGGAAACAGAAGAAAAATTTGGAGTAGGAATTAAATCCATGGTGAAGAAATAAAAACTCTGAGGTTTGCCGATGACATTGTATTTCTAACAGAGACAGCAAAGGATATGGAAGAGCAGTTGAACGGAATGGACAGTGTCTTGAAAGGAGGATATGAGATGAATATAGAAAAAAAAGCAAAACGAGGATAATGGAATGTAGTCGAATTAAGTCAAGTGATGCTGAGGAATTAGATTAGGAAATGAGACACTTAAAGTAGTAGATGAGTTTTGTTATTTGGGGAGCAAAATAACTGATGATGGTCGAAGTAGAGAGGATATAAAAAGTAGAGTGGCAGTGGCAAGGAAAGCGTTTCTGAAGAAGAGAAATTTGTTGACATTGAGTGTAAATGTAAGTGTCAGGACATCTTTTCTGAAAGTATTTGTATGGAGTGTAGCCATATATTGAAGTGAAACATGGACGATCCATAGTTTAGACAAGAAGAGTGTAGAAGCTTTCGAAATGTGGTGCTACAGAAGAATTTTGAAGATTAGATGAGTAGAGCACTTAACTAATGAGGAGATACTGAAGAGAATTGGGGAGAAGAGGAATTTGTGGTACAACTTGACTAGAAGAAGGGATCGGTTGGTACCACATACTCTGAGGCATCAACGGATCACCAATTTAGGGCACCGTGGAAAGTAATAATCTTAGAGGGAGACCAAGAGATGAATACACTAAGCAGATTCAGAAGGATGTAGGTTGCAGAAGGTACTTGGAGATGAAGAAGCTTGCACAGGATAGAGTATCGTGGAGAGCTGCATGAAACCAGTCTCTGGACTGAAGACCACAACAACAACACTGGGTGGACACTACTCTCAGGACCCGAAACAGAAAATACAATCTAGTGCGGCAGTGCTCAGTGTGGAAGCAGCCAGTTGACTCCTAGTGTGGACGCAATTTTCATCGCCACTATAGTGTCGGCAGGCTGGAGATTAAAGTCTCGGGTTGGATCCCGAGCCTGTCATGGTCTTTAGTGTCAACGTATTTTTGAGGGTAAAAATTCGAGATTGTTCTATAATGTTCTCGAGCTTTTGCGAATGATATAGAATGCAACTTGGAAACAGTAAGCATCGAATTGATTCGCACTCTCACAAAATCGTCTTAGCCGATGAGTTGTGCAGTATAGGAACGACAGAGGAACAACTAATCGGAACAGTTTACCCGCTTATATATTGCGCAAGTTTCCCAACACAATTCCTAAATTCGCTCAATTTTCCAGGTATGTTTTCGCGAAAAAGCTTCCAAAGGACATCAGAGAAACGGAAGTATTAACCATAAAATAAAAAGACAACTCATTATTCATATTACCAGTTCCAGTCATTTCAGCTAAATTACCGTTCAGCTTTAAAAGGCTCCAATTTCAAGTAAGACAAGGCTACAGTGTCAAAGGAACACAAGGGAAAACATTCCAGTGTTGTGGAGTGAATTTAGAAGAATAGTGTGTCTCGAACAGACAACTATATGTAGTGTGTTTGCTTGTGGAACAACCACTAAACTTGTGGTGTCGTCCAGAATCATGATTCTGCACCGAAGTCGGCAATGCCCATGGATACCATCGTCTGTAGCGATGTCTCGCTGCAATCCGCAGTGTCGGATACGAGAGGCTGAAGAAGACAAGCCCTCTGTCTCAGCACAACAGCGCCCTCCCACAGAGGTCAATATGGAGCCCAGCATGGAGGCTCCATGCTCCAGTTCGTGACTTCAGCTGAAGTAGTCAGCATCACCGAGTAGGACTAAAGAGTTGTACCAAATGGAAATGTACTTTCGTAAATGTTGAAGATTGAACAAGAGAAGATTGATTATTAGTGTTTTAGGGCGCACAACAGCGAGGTTATCAGCTCCCGTTCAAGAGAAGAGTTGATAATTAGTGTGCATCAGATGATGATGTAATAGTCAGTGACAGTTGTAAATTATCAGGCACTCCTGATCAAGTTAAGTAAATCTTCGAATCATTCATGTAATAAAGTGAACCAATATTTCATATATTGTAGTTCCGATGTCCCATCTCCCAGGGCAGTCAAAGAACCCACAGTTATGGCCGGAAGATGGTACTATCGTCTGGTCATAACAAAACTTACACGTCTTTCTACACGAAAGCAAAACGTCAGATTTAGTTTGTAACTCACTATGAACGAGATGCTATACGAATAAGATAATTAATTGTATATTTTTTTATAATTCAGAAAACAAATGGAAAAAAGAATAGGTGAAGAGAGTCCTTTTCAAATAGTCGACTTATAAGACGGAGTGCAAAACTGCCACTTTTGAATATAAATCTGTGCATTTGCGTTAAAGCTTATTTCGCAGCGTTTACAATCTTTCAGAGCAACAGTTGCAAGCATGTTTTAACTTTCCCGAGCCACGAAGTACACTCACAGCCCAATGACGCACCATATCATTAGTTCCGGGTTTTCAGAATGTTTGTTGCTTTTAAAGCTGCTATAACATATCACACAGCCTTTCTTGATCCCATCGTAGCTTAAAAGTACCGTGAGGCGTCTAAATTCGAATAAAGTACGTCAAAGTGAAGGAAGAGTAGGTTTTAACATTCCTTTCTTCCATGTTATCCTTACAGAAAGGGCACAAGTTCGGAAGGATGAGGAAGGTATTCAGCCGTGTGCTTTTCAAATGAGGCATTCCGACATTCTCCTTAAGCGATCTGTGGAAATCACGAAGGGCCTAAGGCAGGGTGACCGGATGGTAATTCGAAACCCAGTGCTCTAGAATAATAGTCCATTGTCTTCGAGCCGCGTCACATAGGGTGGTAGTTACACCAAATCCAGACTGCGCCCCCAAGAAAGATTTTGTTCTGTTTGTTGCGCAATGCTGGCAGTGAATTCAAGTGCTTGAATTCGTACGGGCGTGCGACCCTGATCGCGTCTTCGTGATTTAGAGTGTGGCAGCTGTGGAGGATAGTAGTGTGCGCTTACGAAGGTGGGTGACCGGCGATGCAGAGTCTGAGCAGGCGTAAGTCTTACGCAGGACGTGGAGCTACGAGATATAAGTCATTAGCGTGGTTTCAAATGTTCAGAACCGATCATACGGTGCGTCCGCGTCGACATGGTCTGCAAGCGCAGATGTCTCTGGGCACAGTTGTCGGATACACACAGCGCCCAGGGCGCGCGAACATACCGAAAATGACCACGCGTGAATTAGTTGTTTTAACAACGATACAATAATCTTGTTACCTTAGAAGTTATACAAAAGTCTGAAAAAATCAGTGCATAGAAATCATATTGAGGGGAGGTTTACTATCTTTGGCCCGAAAAAAGCATGTTCTTTGAGAATTTTATTTCTCGGGATGTGCTATAAATATCAATATCATATTTGGTCAAAATGTTTATTGTTATTTCCTCTACAAACTGGAATTTTTTCGACCGGAAATGTCGAAGAGCAAAGGCGGAAGTGCCGTCGGAACGAACAAAATTTCGATGTAGACCTCCACGCGCGGTATGTCACAGGTCAGCCGGCCGGTCTGAAATCAAAATTGAGTTGACGTATGCGAAGTATATAAGATTTTTTTAGGAGTTGTACCTCGCTAAGTTATTTGGACCATAGGAAACAAAATGGCGTCCATTTGAAAAAAATATAGTGTTTTTTCATCGATATTTCGTCGGCCAAGTAAAAATACTTACAGTAGATGGATCGGAATAAAAGTGGTACAATTCCTAGACAATTTAGTTAGCTTCGTCAGAAACAAAGAATCATGCTAATCGGTTCAGTAGATTTGAAGTTACCTTACCGAGCGATAAAAAAAGAGTCATTTCGAGAAAAACGCGTTTGAAGTTTTGACTACATATAAATGCAATATTATGCAACTTACGTTCAATCTGGTATTCCGGGTCCATAAACTTGTCCTTCCTCTTCCTCGTAGAGGGCGTTCTGCTCGATCTGGGCCATCCTGCGCTGCTCCAGAGCCGCTCGTACGGCCGGTGACCAGCGGTTTTCGGCCGCTTGAATCCGGTGGTCGTTCAAATGCTTGGCGAATTACGTCGAATAGAGTCCCAGGGTGACGTCCATCGTAGTCATGGTCTTCAGAATTGCTGAATACCCTTCATGAAGCTGCTCACTGGCAGGAAAGTCGAAATCTCTACAGTCTGCGCACCAGAATGCAAAAGCTTGGAGGCGAACTTCCAAACATACGCGTTCAAACTTTCATTTGAATTTTGGCGTTTCCTCCCAAGCACCGGTACAATAACTCGTCCTCCGAAAGGGCCTCATAGATCGGATGAATCACTTTTTAAACTTCTGTGGAGAGCGGCTGGTCGTGTTGATATTCGTCCAGATGTCCGGTAGCCTCTGCAATGCGCCACTTGCACCAACTAGTTTCCCCAGCCGGACAATGTTGGTGTTGTGGAAATACGTTGCCCAAATTGCCTCCTTCAGCTGTTCCAGCGAACTGGAATGCCGCCGGACAGCGAAGTCGTAGTACGTCGGAAGCTCCTTGATCACTTTATCAGTTTTAGTCATGGGCAAGCACATAGAATAATTTTTCGCGGCTACAAAGTCGAAATTCCCGAAAAAAATGGTGCATGAAAAAGGTCAATTTCAGGCAGGTGCATTTTTTGGTTCAACTGCGAATAATAAACATTTCCGTTCCGTATTCGGAAAAACCGTTTCAGGAGTCGATTCTAAACACTTTCATGGATCCAAAAAAGCAATTTTAAAAATATCGATTTTTTTAACTAAGAGATAGTAAATCTTCCCTTAATCTGTATCAAAGGGAACATTAGTATCGGCAGCAACGAACAGGCTGGTCAACTGAACAATTTATAACGTCTAGCATGCCATGTAATCCAAAAGTATCACTCACCGACTTGCTACAACGAATGAGGTAACAAGATGAAGAGAGAACAAGGACTAACAACAAAGGGAAACGTTACAGAGAAATACACCCTATGATCCCAACAACTCATTGGTATACAAAGCAAAAATGGTGCCAAAAAATACAACCACAGTACATATGAAATTTAATCATGGTGAGTTTAAGAGACATCTACATCGGATGAGACTGACTTACATTCCTATTTTTTACATGTAGAGATTAAGCTGTGAGCCACATAATATTAAGATGTCCCGAAAAGACAGCCAGTACCGAGAGAACACTAAAAAGACTGTGTGCTTTGGGATAAGAAGGTTCCCATTATGTTACCACCTTATTGGGGACAACAGACACCATAGTTTATAAAATTCTGCACACAATTCTCAGGTAATTAGGAGCGTTTATATAATAAGGTACTGCAAAATTTAGATCCTGCGATTAAGTCAAGGTATTTTTTTCCACCTCGATGCGATGATATTTGGATCTGTACTGAGTAGGAGTGACCTATAGTGTGGGGCCATATGCGAGCTGTTATTACCACGTTAAAGAACAAGCGAAAGGAAGAGAGATGTCGCCTATAGGGGTGGCCCAAACGATAGAAGCCAAAATGGACATACACTTTGTAGTGCACATATATAGCGATTTTTGCTATAAATTTACGAAATTATATTACTTTTTTGTAAATGAGTTTATGTTTCCTCTGTAATGGCAGTAATATTGTTATTACTGAATCCACCACTGTATAGATACACTATTGATGACAAACTGCTGGAGACAGCGTCTGTTATAAAATATCTAGGCGTAACTATCCAGAGCGACCTTAAGTGGAATGACCACATAAAACAAATAATGGGAAAAGCAGACACCAGACTCAGATTCATCGGAAGAATCTTAAGGAAATGTAACTCATCCATGAAAGAAGTGGCTTATGAGGTGCTTGTTCGCCCGATTCTTAAGTACTGTTCATCTATCTAGGATCCCTATCACGTAGGACTGATGGAGGAGGTAGAGAAGATCCAACGAAGAGTGGCGCGTTTCGTCATGGAATCGTTTAGCGTTACGGAGATGCTAAACAAACTCCACTGGCAGACGTTACATGAGAGGCGTTGTGCATCACGGAGAGATTAACTATTAAATTTCGGGACAGCACTTTTCAGTAGTAGTCGGACAACACATTACTCCCCCCCCCCCCTCCCCCCCCTCCCCCACACACACACACAGACATGTCGCATATTGAGCACGAGAAAATTTCTAGAAATTAGAAAATATTTCAAATGGCTCAAAGCACTATGGGACACAATGGGACTTAACACCTGAGGTCATCAGTCCCCTAGACTTAGAACTACTTAAACCTAACTAGCCTAAGGACATCATACACATCCATGCCCGAGGTAGGATTCGAACCTGCGACCGTAGCGGTTGCGCGGTTCCAGACTGAAGCGCCTAGAGCTGCTCGGCCACATCGGCCGGCCTAGAAATTAGAGACAGTACAGAGCCTTACCGACAATCGTACTTCCCATGCACTATTCACGAGTGGAACAGGGTTGAAGGGATCAGAAAGTGGTACCGAAAGTAGTACCCTCCACCACACACCATTAGGTGGCTTGCGGAGTGTAAAGTAGATATCATTGTACGTGTATAACAATTAAAAATTATGGATAGCTGTATGCTCATGAAACAAGACATAAAAATTACATAAACAGTTTTATTAACGAATGTCTAAGATGAAATAAGGAGGGAGTAGGAGGAGGAGATTAGTGTTTAACGTCGCGTCGGTAATGAGGTCATTAGAGATGGAGCGCAAGCTCGGATTAGGGGAAGATGGGGAAAATGCCGTGCCCTTTCAAAGAAACCATCCCGGCATTTGCCTGAAACTATTTAGGGAAATCACGGAACACCTGAATCAGTTGCTCAGAGACGGGTTTGAACCGTCGTCCTCCCGAATGCGAATCCGGTGTGCTAACCACTGCGCCATTTCGCTCGGTAATAAGGAGGGCAAAAGAAGTTCGTGGAGAAGTGAAAGAATTCAAAGGCGCTTAATATGCTGACAAGTAAGCTATTCCATTTGACTTTCATTCATAGTTCCGTCTCCAGTGACCTTTGTATCTTTCTAACTCAACGAAAAAAATAAATTTTCTTCCTTATTTCAACACTTACTCGTGCTAAGCTCTTGGAACGCTGGGAACATGAGACTGAACATTTAGAGAACCTCTAACGTTACGCGTATTTTAATGTTTGCAGCAGAGACGTATAGGTTGAAAGGTCCTCAGCCGTGCCAGCTTAATCTGCATAATGAAACACCAGCCTTGTGCCAGGCGTCTGTCTCCACTGTTCCATTCTGAGACTTGGTGAGGTGCAGGTTACGCATATTTACGAAGATGGGGTGTTGCTTAAGTCTCTACGGGTGACATCTCTGATGTAGGCACCCTTCTTGCTGATTTTGATGTAAATTGGGAGTGTATATGATGAACATGAATTAAAGAACAAGGGAGTGACTTTACTTGCATTTCATGAGTATTTGTTTTAGTGGAGCGTAAAATTTCAAAGTTAGATGAAAACATTGTTAGGTTAAAATGGTTCAAATGGCTCTGAGCACTATGGGACTTAACTTCTGAGGTCATCAGTCCCCTATAACTTAGAACTACTTAAACCTAACTAACGTAAGGACATCACACACATCCATGCCCGAAGCAGGATTCGAACCTGCGACCGTAGCGGTCGCGCGGTTCCGGACTGTAGCGCCTAGAACCGCTCGGCCACTCTGGCCGGCCATTGTTAGGTTCGAATCAAAAAGCTAATATTTCGATGATATACTCAACAAGTTTTCAGGTTACTCATTATCTCACATTATTGTTTCTTGTGTAGCCAAAAATGGTTCAAATGGCTCTAAGCACTATCGGACTTGACATCTGAGGTCATCAGACCCTTAGACTTAGAACTACTTAAAACTAACTAACCAAAGGACATCACATACATCCATGCCCGAGGCAGGATTCGAACCTGCGACCATAGCAGGAGCGCGGTTCCGGACTGAAGCGTCTAGAACCGCTCGGCCACAGCGGCCGTCTATTGTGTAGCCTTCATATCAGTCTACACCAAAGAGATATTTTGTAGTCAAAGTGTTGTTGTGATTCAGATTTAAGTACTCTCGTGTTTCAACATTCACACCTAAATACAGCTGAATAGGCATTTATCATTGCATGTTACTCGTAAAATTTAATTTTATTTCTGTTACTTTTAAAAAGGAGTTAATGAACTCCGTGAAGAAAACGGCAACATTTGTAATATTTACCTAAGTTCCGCAATGTATTGCAGCATACCGGCCGAAAACCTTTTTACTTAACTTTTCAGTTTTTGTAATACTTCTTTTTTTCGTTCTACATGCGTGCGGAATACGTTAGTTCTTGTCACCTTTTCGGAGTACTGATCTGCTCAGCACCCTTTCAGCTCATTCGTCCATGTTGTTCGTGTTTCTTTTGGATACGTCTGATCGCTTCAGTTTTGGTTCTCAAAGTTTAAGTTGCAAAACCATGTTTCCTACGTTCCTACACCTTCCAGACCTTTCTGTATCTCTTTCATCGTACATTCTTCGGCTTTCTTGCTCATAAAGAGTATCACAGTATTCCACGGGCAAAGCCAGAGAAATAACGCTTCATTTACTTCGGTGTCCGCTATGCATTCCAGCTATTCATTATTATTACTCTGGACAATCGCAAGCTCGTGTTAGGCGTCCACACTCTTCATGGCGGAGACGTGTTACCTACTACTCCTTGCCCCCGTCGTGGCTGTCGTTTCCATAATCCTGAATCAGGAAACTATCAAACAGCCACTACTTGACTGGGCGACAGGCGTTACGTTCCACGTTAAAATGCTTTCCTTGTCTGAGGAGGTGAGACACGTCGTATTATGGTAATTAATGCAGTTAGGACGTGGTCTCCTTGATTATTTGATATTCACGCTCGGAAGCCCCTCACAACAGAACACCAGAAAAGTATCACCACTAACTACAGTCCATGCGTGACACCGGATTTGACCGCCGCTCACGCTTCTACCAATATATCTGTGACAAGTCAGCTTAATTATCGCATTAAAAACTTCCAGTTACATCCAAGCAACGGTGAAGGAATGTTTATCTCAATCATGTCCATTCCGCTGAAGTCCTCTGTATGTAAAGTATGACATGCTTGGCTTCTGCACGAACATAGTGTGAGAACGGTTATCGACATGAATATTTCATAACAGCTGCGGTTTTATACTGCACGAAGTTCAAGTGAGAGTTTACAGACTTCCTTTTTCAAACAATAGACACAAAGAGAACCGAAACTAGCTTAAATATTTAAAGCTTTTGTCAGGGTGGGATGTTTACAAGTCTCGGGAGACCTGCTTTTACAATCTTCGAGAGATGACCTACGTTTTACAGTTTCTCAAGCGACCACACGGTATATGACGAGAGGGGGTAAATACTGTACCAGAATTAGTTTTACGATGAGCGAGAAGAATGGTTTGCCGGAATTCCATTACGCACAACCGACTTTCTTGTATTTCCCGTGGTCATTAGCGGAAATATGTTAGAGGTAGTCATATGTTTCTTGACTGTTATTGGTTCGTGGAACATTTTGATTTTGTATGTGCGGCGCTCTTCAACTAAGAGATCCTCTCTCGAAATTGTTCCTAGTTCGCTCTCTCGCTGACGGAACAAATCATTGACGAAGGGCACAGCACTTCTTTGAATCCCTTCTGCTTCTTTTGCCAACCGCCCTTAATAAGGATCCTAGACTGGTTAAGCACACCTAATAACTGACCAGCTGAAGATTCTGTAACCGGTCACTTTCACGAGTGTGCAGCTTCGTTTAGCATTCTTCTGATAAATCTCAGTGAAGCGTCTACTTCCCCAAGGTAAGATTTATGTTGTGATTCTATGTTAAAACGCTGCGGGCAAATACTCTCTGGTACTCGATAGCCATGGCTAACTGCTGTGACTGTTTGCCATTCTTGTAGTCAAACGATATCTGATCCTTTCACCTGCTCACTTTCATTAAATTCTGTTTATTCATGTTGGTCATCGTCAGTTTTGCACCAAGAGCTATCTGTAACTCTTCCTTCATACCGCAACAATATTTTAACAATATTACCTCCCATTTTACAACAGCGTCCTCTATAAACAGTCTCAATGAGATAAAAAACATAGATGACGTATTTACGTAGCCTTTTTGTTAGTATGTCTTGAAAATCTCATGTGCCTATGTAGGATAAGAAAGGAATAAGTATGTAAGACGGAAACACACTTATTCCTCTGAATATGGTCACAGACTCAACAGTCTTAATACCCACGATGCAAAAGACGAAAACGATGTACTTTCTGTTCGTGTGCTAACTGTGCAAACTTTGAGCAATTACTGATAATTATAGATTAGCATTATTATTTCAATTCCTTGTAGCATTTTAAAAGCAGATTCGCCGAGAAAAAGTAGTAGATTAATCTCGTCTTTTCGAAAACTGTGTGTTTTCCAGTATTTTGTCAACACCTGAAAGCTTGTAAAAGTAATTTATCATTATCGTACAGAAAGTTCGAGATTGAAGCCCTTGAACATGCTAATATTAGAAGTGAGAAGGAGGTGGAATTGACACATTAAATAAATATACTTCGAAGAATCCCAGTAATGTTCCTGAGGTATAATGTCTTTATTGGTGCACATTTTTTCTTGTGTCGCTGAACGAGGGGGTGTTGGTTAATGTTGGAGAGATAACAATAGAGACTGAGAAATTCTAGGCAAAGACTATTTAACGTTCTTTGCTTTTTATTTGTCTCCATGTATGATTTGCATTAGGCCTATTTATTTCGCATACTGTCAACCAAGAAGTGTGTCAGAACTCACCCTTACATAAAGCAATATATCCAACTTAACGCTATTATTTGCATTGTGTAAGTACTCAGATGTCGATAGTAACAGTCCAAGGGTGAAACATGGGAGCGCGATTCTAAGCATTGTTGTGAGACGAGGCCTGACTGTGAGAGTGGGAAAGTAGTATCAGTCGAGAGCTCGGAGACAGAAGACGCGTCACGCTGCCCTCACGTCGGTGATGGCAGATCTGACCACACTCAAGGCCTGATTTCATTTATATAGCCAGGAGAGGTTTAGATGGCTTCACAATGCTTGAAGATGGAATTCAAGATAAAATTCGCAAACATAGAGCAAAAGCAATTAAAGGGGTTAGGCTCGTCAGTGTTAGTCCGAGATTGCAATAATTCCGTGTTTTCCCTGTCAGTGAAAGAAGCCTCCTTAGCCTCCAAATAATAAAAATTATTGTCCACATCTAAATAATATGCTGTGATTACTAAACGCTGATGTAACTTCAAAAATTGAAGTAATTTGTTAATGTGGCACTCAGCCATTATTGACACATATGTCATTTAACATTAATGCTTGTTCATGATGATTTTGAAGTTTTAAATAGACTTAATTAATGAAATCCCTTCTCAAAAGTTATTTAGTAGTTAACAGGACCCAAGCAAACTCCTATTTATTAAATTCATTCTTAGTAACAACAAGCTGTAGCTGCTGCTGCTGCAAGCTGTTGCTCATTGCTGTAAACCAAATGGAAAAAGGCAGTTATGCAAAGAGGTGATTGTAAAACTTAGGGCCAAAACAGAGACACTGACACACCACAACATCTCATGTACTCTAGCGCAGTAAATTCTGTTGCACAAGTCAGATTTTGTATCACTTGTAAATTCTTGTTCAGAAACGCAGTCAGATAGCTTATCCAAATGTTAGTTTTAAGTTTTTCATGTAACGACTGTTAAGGGCTTAAATGACAGTGAAACTGACACTCATACAACACGCACACAGTGTTATGAAGGTTAGATTCCGTTTACTGATAGCTCTTGTTGCTTATCGAGTCCAGTCTCACAGACGAACATAGGCCATATTGGCTGTAACGGATCGTGCAGCCACGTCTCGATCCCTGAGTCAACAGATGGGGACGTTTGCAAGACAACAACCATCTGCACGAACAGTTCGACGACATTTGCAGCAGCCTAGACTATCAGTTCGGAGACCGTGGCTGCGGTTACCCTTGACGCTGCATCTCAGACAGGAGCCCCTGCGATGGTGTACTCAACGACGAACCTGGGTGGGTGCACGAATGGCAAAACGTCATTTTCTCGGACGAATCCAGGTTCTGTTTACATCATGATGGTCGCATCCATGTTTGGCGACATGGCGGTGAACGCACATTGGAAGCGTGTATTCGTCATCGCCATACTGGCGTATCACCCGGCGTGATGGTATGGGGTGCCACTGGTTACACGTCTCGGTCACCTCTTGTTCGCATTGATGCCGCTTTGAACAGTGGACGTTACATTTCAGATGTGTTACGACCTGTGGCTCTACCCTTCAATCGATCCCTGCGGAACCCTACATTTCAGCAGGATAACGCACGACCGCATGTTGCAGGTCGTGTACGAGCCTTTCTGGATACAGAAAATGTTCGACTGCTGCCCTGTCCAGCACATTCTCCAGATCTCTCACCAATGGAAAACGTCTGGTCAATGGTGGCAGAGCAACTGGCTCTTCACAATAGCCGTGCGGTTCTAAGCGCGTCACTTTAGAACCGCGTGACCGCTACGGTCGCAGGTTCGAATCCTGCCTCGGGCATGGATGTGTGTGCTGTCCTTAGGTTAGTTAGGTTTCAGTAGTTCTAAGTTCTAGGGGACTGATGACCTCAGTAGTTAAGTCCCATAGTGCTCAGAGCCATTTGAACCATTTTTTTCTTCACAATACACCAGTCACTACTCTTGATGAACTGTGGTATCGTGTTGAAGCTGCATGGTCAGTTGTACCTGTACGCGCCATCCGAGCTCTGTTTGACTCAATGCCCAGGCGTATCAAGGGCGTTATTACGGCCAGAGGCGGTTGTTCTGAGTACTGATTTCTCAGAATCTATCCACCCAAATTGCATGAAAATGTAATCACATGTCAGTTCTAGTATAATATATTTGTCCAATGAATACCCGTTTATCATCTGCATTTCTTCTTGGTGTAGAAATTTTAATGGCCAGTAGCGTATGTGTCATGCAGTGATATAATTTTGGAGTGAATTCAGTGGTATACTTCGATATTGTCTGCAAAATATGTTGCGGATAGAACTAGTACTAAAGGAGTCATAATTTAAAACGACGTGCGTGATAAGATTTACAGTATGAACAGCAAAAATGTACTCGAGTACGTGAAAATTTCTTTTCCGTTCAATGTTTCGAGGGAGATGTCAACCAGTAAAAGTTTCTAAAGAGTTTGGAATTATGTGCAAAAATTTTTTGGAAGTTTCTAAATGCTCTCATTCCCAAATACTAGCTGGATAACTGCGCCGTGAGGTACACTGCCTCAGGACATACACTGTTTCTCACTTCAATAATTGATTTATTGTGTTAAAGCATTTAAGGCAAGATTATAGCTCTTAGATTTAAAGTGCATTTTCAGTCTTTAAGTTCGGTCGATTATTAAATGAAAACTGAAAAGGAGAGTCCCTGGAAGCCGTTAGATAGGCAACCTGCAGCTGAAATTTAGTGGCGGTTTTAAGTGAAGACAAGTAAAAAATCACGAACAGTATTAGTTTGGTTGGAACACGGCTAAGTTTACTAGGAGCAAAGTAATTCTAGCAGTTTTTGTAATTAGCAAACCCTGATTAGCGTGGCTGCCAAAAATAGGTTTAACCACCCGCTAATGAAAGCGCGTGAGCGTTAACAGCTTTCAACAGCACGCTACTCGAAACAATTCGACCGGTCCTTATTTGCTTCTGTCTGACTTTTCACCAAGGTTGAGGCGCTTCTCCTGCTCGATTTGCGCGCCGCGTACGCTCTACCACTAGTTCCGTTTCCGTACAAGGTTCCCTGTACAGGGTAAAACGACGAGAAGAAATCTGTGTAGTAAATTGCGAGGCACAGTTAGTTCCACAAAGAAAGAAAGAAAGAAAGTTAATACTGTTCGCAACCTTGTCCGTCGATTTGGATTACGACGCTCGCATTTACCGTAAATTACTGGCTGGTGTGGAAACCACGAGACACGTAGCCGGTGAATTGGGCTGGAGCCAATACCACGGTGGAACGGATCTCGTAAAGGGGTCTGTCTGCACCAGCCCAGGCAGTTTCCCTTCCTGTTATGATTTACGTCGCAGGCTAATAGTAACGGCGTTACGAAACACGGTCCGGGCGAGCGCGCAAGTCAGCCAAACTAAGCCGTTACGGTCCAGCGGCGGCGCACACTGCGTCAGGATACATTTTATTTTCAGTCTGACCAAACCTCCCGTCCCGTGAAAGGCAGTATAGGCTGGCGATGTCCTGTTTCTTGGCTCTCTCACTCTCTCTTTCTCTCACTCCCTCTGTGCAGAAGCAACAAGTGCTTGCTGGTACTGAGGCATCAAACACCCACTCTGGCGATGAAGATTTTTACAACATATAGGCCCTCTACGGTCCAGTATTATGAAACACTTCGAAGAAAGAAAACGACCTTATGAGAACATAACCAATATAAAATCAGAAAAAATCATTCTTTTGAAACACAACTGGCTCATTATTCACATTAAGCAATGAATGCTGCCTTCAAATGGCTCTGAGCACTATGGGACTTTACATCTGAGGTCATCAGTCCCCTAGAACTTAGAACTACTTAAACCTAACTAACCTAAGGACATCAATTTTTATTGCAGATTCAGATTCTCCATAAAAAAGTAATCAAGTTTTGTCTGAAACAATTTTTAAACCATTGACAGATGGCACTGAAATCGAGAAAACAGTAAAATTGGGGAAGAACTCTGATTTATTTAGAATTATTCGAGAAAGACGAATCAAATCGATAAAAAATGTGCACCAATTCTTTCGTTACGCCAAATTATGCTATTTTTGTACAAAATGTACAGTATCTTACTTTTAGTGTTACCCAGGAACAACGACATGGACGTAGTAGAATGATGTTTCCATGGGGTGCTTCATTAGTGTGAGTCCCCTTGCCTCTGACATGTTGGGGTGCTTCATTAGTGTGAGTCCCCTTGCCTCCCACAATTTGAGGTGCTTAATTAATGAAATTAGCCACGAAGAAATTGTTCAAAATTATCCCCATTTGCTTCAAAGCATAAAGTCAATCGTCTGCGAACGTTGTCCACAGTTTTGTGCGGCACATCCTGTGGTATGGCTGCACACGCTTTTCGAATGCGTTGCTCCATGGGCTTTCTGTCATAAACAATATTTTTTAAATAACCCCATAAGGAAAAATTCAGGAGATGTTAGGTGTGGTGAACGTGGAGGCCACTGAATTGGTCCGCCGCGTCCTGTCCACCAACCAGGGCATCATAAATTTAAAACGTTCCGCACATTTTTAGCATAATGGGGAGATGCTCCGTCCTGTTGGAACCACATTCGTTGCCTAGTTTCTAAAACAACATCTTCCATTAGCTCCAACAAATCATCATGGAGTTGAAAATAAGATTCCCCAGTAACATTTCGGTCAAAAAAAAAAAAAAAAAAAAAAAAAAAAAATGGTCCTATCAAGTAACTGTTTAAAATTCCACACCAGACCATTAACGACCATTTGTGTTGATTGACAATGGGTCTGTGCCAGTGTGGACTGACAGAGGACCAATAATGACTATCATGACGATTTAATTCGGCATTGTTTTTGAATGTGGCTTCATCGGTGAACATAACGTATCTAAAAAAACCTTGTCACCTCTTATCATTTCCAAGGCCCATTGGAAGAAATGCACGCGTGTTTGATATCTTTCGGCGTTAATGCCTGTGTCAGTGTTACATGATACGCAAGATACTTATGTGCCTTCAAAATCCTCAAAACAGTTGATTTCGGTATTCCAGTTTGTTTCTGAATCGCACGGCTACTAATTTCGGGATCCAGCTGAACACAGGCGAGAACGGTAAGGGTACGAGCGTCATTTTCATTGTACTTGCGATGACGAGGTGGACGGTGCATGTATCTATTTCGAGCTCGTCGAGTGGAATTTCGAATAACGTTTACGCTTGGATGTCGCCTGTATGGGAAACGATCCGCATACAACTGCGCAGCTGCAGCGTAATTGTTATGGCATTCACCTAAAAGTAACGTCATATCAACAATCTCTGTAGGAGAATAGTGAGTCATGTTTCGCTACAGAATAATTTACTTTCGTCAGTTTATGTTTACGGTTCACAATCTGAAAGTGAAGTGACGTCTGAAAGCATTGCATCGACCTTTATACTGTGCCATAGTTCGCAGTTTGGCCACGGTAGCGCCACAGTCGGGTTAGTAACGCAATTGTGAATAGTTCCCTAACGAGATTTTTAATACCGTTCCGCCTCCCTCCATCAAAAACTGTGGCGGGTAGGATACATTTTGTAAAAAAAAAAAAAAAAAAAAAAAAAAAAAAAAAAAAAAAAAAAAGAGAGCTTAATTTTGCGTTATGAAAGAATTGGTGCACGTTTTGTATCGATTTGATGTATCCTTCTCGGATCATTCTAAATAAATCGGAGTTCTTCCCCAATTTTACTTTTTTCTCGATTTTAGCGCCCTCTGTCAATTGTTTAAAAAACGTTTCAGACAAAACCTGATTACTTTATTATGGAGAATCCGAATATGCAATAAAAGATGGGGATTTCCATTTAAGATTTAAAAGTTGCTCCCCACCCCACCCAGGGGGGCGTGGGCTCGGTGTCACGTGTAGTATTACTTGATGTCCCCATTTGGGCTTTCGAACTTGTATTACCTACTATTTTTACCCGATGTACAGTTTTCGAGATAATCTCATCCGAAACTTCAGATAGACCACCCTGTATATAACACCCTATCTCTTCCTCTTTCTCTCTCTTTTTCAATTTGCCGTACGCCGAATGTTGCAGGGAGTCTATTACTTGTTCTAGGATGGGAGGGGCTATTATGTGCTTCGTACGCAGTACGGCTATCCTCCTTGGTGGTGATCACACGTGGTCAATTGGAATCTTGACAACGAGTATGGCTGTCTTTTAAGTTCCCACACAACCCCACATCGGGGACTGTCACACCCGAATGCCCCATAAAGCTCGATATTGGACGTTTCGATCTGCTGACCAAACTGAGATCCACAATATGAGGCTCCTTCAAACTCTGTGAAGTACTGATAATGCTGCCACACATGGGTACGGGGCATCCCCGAGTCCTTCGCAGTGATCACCCACCATCTGCCGCTTCTTGTTACCCATCCAGGTTTAGTGACAACGCTAACGACAAACAACACGAATGCGCTCCGGTGGCTGTTCTACCTGTCACAGAGAACTGCAGCTCTAAATTATAGCTCTAGACATTTACGAGTGGCGTTCAATAATAAATGCAACACTTTTTCTGAAAGCAAGATGGTTTTATTCAGGATTCCAATACACCATATTATTCCCCACTCTTTTGGCTACAAAGCCCTTTATTTCAAAATAATCTCCGTTCAATGCGATCGCCTTATGCCACTGTACCGGGGAGGGGGGGGGAGGGGAGGCTGTATGCCACATGGTAGCACTCCATTCATCTTGCTGCATCAATAACCTGCAGCGCGGTATAGTCACGTGGTCTCAGGTGCCTTGCCTCGGTTCGCGCAACTCCCCTTGTCGGAGGTTCAAGTTCTCCTTCGGGCATGGGTGTGCGTGTTGTCGTTAGTTTAAGCTAGATTAACTAGAGTGCAAGCCTAGGGACCGATGTCCTCAGCAGTTTTGTCCCATGGCAACTTACCACCACCACCAATAACCTCTTCATCATCCAAAAGAGACGTCCTGTTGTACAGCGAGATGTTTGATTGTGATCCGTCGATCACCTACAATGAGAGTGTCCGCACGTTCCAATATTAGACGAGTCACAGTTCTGTGCGGCCGGCCGGTACGCGAGAGGTCAGACAGGTCTGCGCGACCCTTGATGTGATGATGACAGACACCTCGCCCAACGACTCATCGTGCTTTTGTTCACTAACAGGTCGCCGTAGACATTCTGCAAGGGCCTATGATTATCTGCGATGCTCTAGCCTTCCTCCAAAAGAAACTCAGTGACAGCACTCTGCTTGGAACGCACTTCCTTTACAGACGACATTTTGAAGGCTACATAAAGCGCCGCTACCTTTCGGAACTTCATAGAAACATAGAGGCTGAAGCAGGAATATTCCACGATGTCCCACAACAAAATTCCGCCTCATTTTCCACCGAGAAAAAAAAAGTGTCGCATTACGTATTGAACGACCCTCGTACATTCTCATCGATGGTGTATACGTGTGCGAAGTTACGTTGAGTCCGGCCACGTCGATGGGTGCTTCACTTTTTCTGTCCGGCAGTGTATATCGGCGACAGGCACTTGGGCGTCGTGCCGAGTTTTAATTACGGTACCCGGTTTGCAAATCCACTTGCCGTGTATCGTTGATGGCGGCGGCGGCGGCCGCGGTGAGTGCTTTCGGCCGCGGCGGCGGTTTTTGCGCAGTCTCCGGCCGGTGCAGCCGGCGCCTAAACTGCACAACGTCGGAGGGAGCGGCGCGTTTTTCCTCCGCCGGCCAGCGGCATTACGGCGCTATTACGACCGCAGATTATACGGCGGGAGAGGCCGGCAAGAAGCTGGGACCCGGCTGCAGCAGGCGCCGGCAGCCGACTCCTGGCACACTGCGTGCGCGTCGTGCGCCAGTATTATGTGGGCGAGTAACGACGGTAAGCGCGCCCCTAACACCGTGGGCGCTCTCCTGGTGGAAAGGTCGGGCGTAAGTCTGTACATCAGGGCCTTCTCAAGCACAAGACGGCGAGCTGAAGCCGCCCTCGCACGGCGCGTGAAAGCGTTCGTAGACGAGGTGCCGGTCGAGTTTTGTGACGTCACAATACGGAATTACGCGAGCCGCAGCATTCCCAAGCGTGAAAGACCGAATAAGGCCTTGGACTTGACAACTTCTTCATTTGGATAAAATCGTACTCAGACGCAAGATTCTCGGTGTATATCGCATTATTAGGCGAACGCTCCCCTAACACAGTGAGCGCTCTCTGGTGGAAAGGTTGGGCATACATCAGGTCCTACTAACGCACAGGGCGGCGAGCTGAAGCCGCTGTCACACGGCACGTGAAAACGTTTGTAGACGTGGTGCTGGTCGAGTTTTGTGTCGTCACAATGTGGTATTTCGCGGGCCACAGCATTCCGAAGACTGACTGAGATGAATCTGCTCCAGTTGAACTTGACTAGTCCTTTATTTGCGTAAAATCGTACTCACGACTCAAGTTTCAGGTTGTGTATCCCATCTTCAGACGCTGCAAAAAATCAAAGAAAACTAAGTGGGATTCTTCACAAAATTAATTAATTAACATTGAAGATCCCATATAACTGTAAACATGAGGTTAGACCTTAATTGCGTACGAGAAAGTCGTACTAGTCATGTAAAAATTCCAGCAAATTATCAAGTAAAATGGTGCAAATGGCTCTGAGCACTATGGGACTTAACATCTGAGGTCATCATAACTAGTTAAACCTAACTAACCTAAGGACATCACACACATCCATGCCCGAGGCAGGATTCGAACCTGCGACCGTATTATCAAGTAGCTTGCGAGATCCTGTACGTGTGAGGCGTGAAAAGGTTCTCTGAGTCAACCAATACCACACCATATAAATGGCGAATAATCGAAAAACATGCTGCTCGATAGATTTTCTGGATTTTTTTACATGACTGTTTCGTATGCAATTAAGGTATGACCTGATTTTAACTCTCGTAGGGCCCTTTTAATGTTAATAAACTTTATGAAATATACCTCTCAGTTTTCCTTCTTCTTTTCAGCGCCTAAAGATGAAATATATATGCTGAAACCCAGGTAGTGTGTACAATTTTATCCGAAGGACGGACTTCTCGATTCAAAAAAACTTCACCAACAGCCACATATTTTGGTTCATTTCATTTTATATCTCAAATGCTACCAGTTTCGGCAACTCAATATTGCCATCTTCAGGTCCCATACGCTACTTTTGTATTAACATGCTTATGCCATAAAACTGGAACCGTAAATCCAACCGTTATGCAACAGATTCATATGATAGGGTGAGTCAGGGTGACTTCTCTGCAATTCTCAAGTAAGTGCCTGGCAGAGGGTTCATCGAACCACCTTCAAGCACTTACAATGCTCTACTGTTCCACTCTCGGACAGCACGCGGGAAAAACAAACACTTTTCCCTACTAGCTCTGATTTCTCTTATTTTATTGAAATAATCCTTTCTCCCTTTTTTTCACTTTCGGAGGAGAAGGTTGGTGATTGAAAATTCATGAGAAAATCCCTGCCGCAACGAAAAGCGCCTTTGTTTTAATGATTGCCACTCCAATTCGCGTATCGTATTTGAGGCACACTCTTCCCTCTTTCGCGATGATACAAAACGAGCTGCCCTTCTTTGAACTTTTTGGATGTCCTCCATCAATCCTGTCTGATGTGAGTCGCACATCGTGCAGTAATGCTCCGGAAGAGGGCGAACAAGCGCAGTGGCGGCTCTCGCTTCAGTAGAGACTTTACATGTTACCTTTTTTCCGGTGAATTAGTTGTTTGCGTTGTTCTCTGGTGTCCACTCGGGTGCAGTCGTTTACGTAACATCTTCAGATGAAATCTGTTGAACGAGCGTCTTCAGTACATCACGCCTCCTTTATACTATTGCCTCTTCTCATACCTTCCCCTGCAACTCGGTCGCACGCCGTGTCGAGTGGACTGATGGAGGGGCGTGTGTTATAGCTGTTTCTAAGACGTGGACAAAGAAAGGTTGACCGTTGCCCAAAAGGTGGTTACTGCGCTGCTATGAAGTTGTGGAGCAGTTATAAATTACAAGGCTGATGTCGTATTTAAATAATTTCATTGTTTACTTACATTACCGGTTTCAAAAAAATATTTATCAGATGGCTTCAGTGCATGAATGAGACGAATTAGTGATCGTATATGAATTCTCTTAAACTGTAATATGACTGGAGTGTGATGAAAACAGTTGCTCGTTAGACAACTGATTGTAAGAGAAATATAGAAAAAGAGCAGAGCAAGCGTTGCCGTGTGGCTTAACCTAAACCAGATGTAGAACCGCCATCTGAGGCCGAGAGGTTCCATTCATTGATGACGTCCAAGTCCTCGAACAACGAGCAGAAGCGGGAGTAGATCGGGCGCGGTCTGCCCAGCAGCGAGAGACTCAATGATCCACTGACGTATTCCCGCCTGGATAGCATGGGTGGTCGCATTCTGTAAATCTAAACTTTTTCCTATTTTCTTCATAAATAAATTATTTATTTTAAACATGTCCGTTTCCTCGTTAGCTTTAAGTTTACAAGTATTTACAGTTGCAGCTTTGTTTAAACCTTGTTTAAATAATAAGAAATTACACAAGGTTAATATTATGTAATGTACAATTTAATTTTGTGAAAACACTAGGTGACAGGTAATTTGTAAATGGCAGTAAATAAGTAAAATAAGATGCCATGATGCCCACCAGCAAAGAAAAACAGAAAAAATTTAATCGAACTGTAGGTAATAGCTAATGTTAACGTAAAAATAACAGGGTAAATGTATGGCGCTTGTGCTTACAGTGCTATCTTCCATACTCTTATTGAAAACTAACTGTCCAAACAGCAGAAAAAGCGGTGTTCGGTTTGTTTTCATTGCATCATATGCTTTCAGAAAAAAAATTTTAACCTAAGAAAGAGTTGTGGCATCATTTACAAATTTAAGTTGAATAGCAAGACCTGGCATTATCACGTGTTTCAACATCAACTGACAACACAAAGATGAGGCGCCAGATATAGAATGACAAAGAGAATCAATAAATTGTTGGCAACAGCGGAGCAGCATAAAGGACTTAAAAAATGTTTAACGTATCGTGACGAAGTATATTGCGGTGGGGGCAATAAAAAAATAAGCCTATATTACAAGAAAGATGCCACTTGCAACGCCCTTCCCCGATCAACCCTTCAATACCGTTAGTTCTTCGGGACCGAGAGACAAGTTGAATTAACGAAACCAACAGAGATGATTGAAGGAAACGTTATACGAATTGTCGCCAACTTGTTTCGTGTGCGATATAGCTTCAACAGACTGTAGTGTTTCACGATAAGAGAAGCACTGCGCTTTGTAGGAAGACCAACTCTCAAAATCTCGAGAGCTTAGGTTCTAAAACGAGTCTAGAAACACGTTATTTTCTACAGCATAGGCCTTGTATCTTCACCTCAAGGGTGAAATTAAAGAACTTTGCAGTATTGGCTCGCGCGCAGCGTTTGAGGCAGCATTTGTATCAAACTTGAACATCTTGTACTACGAGACGAAACATTAGCTACGTCGGCTATGACGGCTGGTTTAGCTCTCAGAGCAAGAAGACGGAATAGAGGTGCTAGGCACCCTTGCAATCAAAGAGAAACACGCTGGAAACATTGTCTACAACGTCTTATTTGCAGGACAAAATAAGAGAACAATGGTACGAATTGCTCAACGTCGCTTAGATGCTAATTCACTCCATAGCCTCGGCTCTGTGTAACGCAAATACTATCCACTGGAATAGTTTTCTAGAAAAATCCTTGGGCGTGTTTTATAAATTATCTTGACAAACGACGTCATGCGAATTTCCTGCGTTCCCCGAGCAGCATTGTTTAGCGAAGCCACGCACGTAATCCTTTGTAGCCATGTCGGCTTGTTAAATGGCTTGAAGCGCGTGCATTCTTTGTCTGCTGCATGCGAGTGCAACTGCGTTTCATCATCGGGAGTGAGCGGTGAGATGCAAACCCCCTTTAATAGACCATCTACTTAACAGGACAGTTTGTTATTTTTAGAACGTACAGTAAAATATACATTTCCTTTGTGTGACTACTAGCGACTCGCTCCTGCCTCGAACGGGTAGCACTAACAGTACTTTTCTACGGTCAGACGGATAGCCTTACATAGTGGCAATAAATTATGTGTACAAACCGTCCCAGGAATAAATCTTATGTATAGTGACAACCGTATCAAAATCCCTATAGTAGTTCCTGGGATTAGCCTTCACACACAGAAAGAGAAATACAAACGGAACGATGCAAAAGCAAACGCACAGAATCAGGAAACATAATCTGTCAGTGTTTCGTTTCATGATGCAGTTGCATTTTGATGTATTTGTTTACGGGATAGCTTCCCAAACATCACCATGTAATACAGGATGATTATAATTAAACTTTCGCTACTTGAGCCGCTGTAGACGGAAAACTGTTTACCGTATGAATGCCCAGCTTTATAGAAATCATGTTCAGACCGTGGACCGCAGAATCTGCATTGTTAGTAGTGTAAGTGTCATGATTCGTACGGCGTCGCAGGGATGAAACACAAGCACCTGTGGGTAGGCAGTCAACTTGGGCCTGGCCAAGGTGACCAGGGCGTTGTTCGTAAAGGTTATATCAAAACAATAGTATCAGTTATGCTTTTCTTCGCGAGTATCGATATATTAAAGGAATATGGAGAGGTCCTCTTGCCGCACCGGTGTTGAAGAACATGATTCGGAACTTCGAATTAGCTGACGATTTGGTAGCTGCTCCTGGCAGAAATCGACGGCCTATTGCGCTAAAAATTCAAATGATGGTTCAAATGGCTCTGAGCACAATGGGACTTAACATCTGAGGTCATCAGTCCCCTAGACTTAAAACTCCTTAAACCTAACTAACCTAAGGACATCACACACACCCATGCCCGAGGAAGGATTCGAGCATGCGACCGCAGCAGCTGCGCGGTTCCGGACTGAAGCGCCTAGAACCTCTCGGTCACAGCGGCCGGCGCTACAAATTGTTTTTGGAGAAATTACTGTGGCCATGGCTAAGAACGCTGGATGCAATGTGTGACCTTCAAATAGTAGACGAGCTGCGTCACGACAATTGAACATTCCATGGTCCGCCGTTCGAAAATGGCTGCGAACAAATACCTCTAGCACGGTTCCAGGCTGTCATGGATGCAGGTGGTTGTCACACTGAGCAACGTCTGTCTCTTGGAAAGTAAACATGGAACCCAATTAACAAACGTTACCATCTCATGTGTAACTTAAAAAGTGTTCCTTTCTGTGGTTTATTCGTTATTTCTCTTCTGCATATCCTTACAAATGTTTCCACAATGTTTCATTGTCCTACGATCACTTGGTTTCATATGTTCATATGTGTGTGAAATCGTATGGGACTTAACTGGTAAGGTCATCATTCCCTAAGCTTACACACTAATTAACCTAAATTATCCTAAGGACAAACACACAACCCATGCCCGAGGGAGGACTTGAACCTCCGCCGGAATCACTTGGTTTCCGAGAGGACTCTCTCAAGTAGCGAAAGTTTAATTGTGACCACCCTGTACACGAGCCTCAAAACTTGGCATTTCTGAGTAGAATTCTGGGAACAAAGAAACATGTTATGTCCTTTACAATTACTCCGAGCACCTACCTCATGAAGTAAGGGGTTATAGTTTCTAAACTCGCAGATGTAAAGATGACAGAAACAATACATTCTTAAAAACAATAGCCCTTGTTTTGTAGTTTTAGCCTTAGATTATACTGTGGCTGCATCATCAGTTCTAAATTGTGTTTCAGTCGTTGCGCGGTCAACAGTATGAGTTCGTCTGATGCGGGCTTCAAATGTGAGTTTTCCATCTGAAACCAGTTTGATGAGTATGTTATCATGAAATGGATTACCGTGTCGACATTGATTTATCATATGCAATGTGCTGGTGAGTTCGTTAGACATTTCGTAGGTCCAGATTACAACACCACTGGAAATCAGTGTTGTTCTCGTACTAACCTAGTGTGATGCTGGAAACAACACTCATGTACCAGGTCAAGCAGAGTTGTTATGTGGTCAGCGTCTTCATGTTCAGTGCACGTTCTTAGTCCGTCCATAGCACAGCCTCCCCACAGTGGAATTACTCTGTCGAACAACATATCGAGTGTAGTAATTTTTAAGGACAGAATATAGTTTTCACTCCATCAGCACACAGAAACAGCCTCCGGACTGGAAAATCTTCTCGTGAGTGAGCAAGAGGATTGTGGATTAATGCTGGGGCAGCATCCGAAAGGTAGGCGTTCGCTACTACTCGAATCACTTTGAAAGTAAGGAAGATGAGGGTTCAATGAGCTGTCCATAACGATGTTATTAGCGCACACGCTCGGCGTAAAAAGGATGGTGAAAGAAATCAACCGTGTGTTTTCAAACGAAACATGCCCACATTCGACTTCACTGAACAATGGAAAGCTCGGGAAACTTATATGTGGAGGACTGATCGAGGTTTTATCTATACGTACATCTATATAGATAATCCTCAACTCACCGTACGGTGCGTGGTGGAGGGTACCCTCTACCACTACTTGTCATTTCCTTACCTGTTCCACTCGCAAATGGAGTGAGGGAAAAACGACTGTCTGTATGCCTCCGCATGAGTCCTAATTTCTCGTCCCTTATCTTTGCGGTCCTTACGCGCAATGTAAGTTGGCGGTAGAAGAATCGTTCAATAGTCAGCTTCAAATGTCGGCTCCCTAAATTTTCTCAATAGTGTTTGTCGAAAAGAACGTCGGCTTCCCTCCAGGAATTCCCATTTCAGTTCCCTAAGCATCTCCGTAACACTTACTTGTTATTCGAAGCTACCGGTAACAAATCTAACAGACCATCAGCGGTCGGCGTGGCCGAGCGGTACTAGGCGCTACAGTCTGGAACCGCGCGACCGCTACGGTCGCAGGTTCGAATCCTGCCTCGGTCATGGATGTGTGTGATGTCCTTCGGTTAGTTAGGTTTAAGTAGCTCAAAGTTCTAGGGAACTGATGACCTCAGATGTTAAGTCCCATAGTGCTCAGAGCCATTTCAACCATTTTTTTTAAACTTTACGTGCAACTGATTTTAGATAGTACATTGCACTGAATGAAGTGTATTTTATTTATTTTATTTAAAAGTGAAAGCAGAACGACATCTCATTTCGTTCTCGAGTTATTAGGTTTTACATGCGACAAACGGTCCGATGTGATGCCCTGTATTCAAGAAAACTATCACGTGAAAAAAAACTGATTTTCGCATATCTTATAGTCTGATATCTTCGCTTGATAAAGGACTGAATTTCTTTTCCTTGTGTGCCACAGTTACTGTGCAGGATCAGATTGAGCAGAATGTTGCACGAAATTCTAAAGTGTTGGCAGGGGTATAAAAGGGTTGCTTATGGTTGATTTTAGCTGATACATTGCAGTGAATGAAACGTAGAGAAGATATCAAAATTTTATTTAAAATTGAGAGCATAAGGGAATATCAGTTCGTTGTCCAGTTATTGAGTTATATACCCGAAGGACGACAGAATGCGACGAGCACATTCAGTCCTTGCCCATCGTAAATAATGTGGTCATAACAATCGTCATACCTCATAGTCGATTCAAGATATCGAAACGTGACTTTCTGCAAATGATATCATGCAGTGAAGCAATACTCAAACTTTTTTATTAACTGAGATATGGAAGTGACTCCTCTGCAGCAGTGAGAGGCGGCCGCTCGGGACGCATTCAGACGTCCACAGCACTGTAGGAAAATCGAAGTGGACGTCCACAGCTCCTGAAGAACGGCTTAGCAGAACATGGACAGCAGCGAAAGGTCTAAGGCTCTCTGAAAAATGGTAATTTCGTTCACAACACGGCCGTGTGAAATACTCCTTTTCTTGCCGTCTGTCCGTCCAGACGCAAATACTGTTCTTCACTGTGATATCTTTGTTTGTGGCCGTTTTTCAGTTTTCACTATCGTATATGTTGAGAACTGAAGCGATTAGGTAGTAATCGTCTATGGTAGGATGAAATGGTGTTTCAGACGTGGATTAGAACCTGCGCTGCTGCCTTTCTCGGCCAGTTTTCCTCCAGATGACAGGTTATCATTGATGTTACTGCACGTCCCTCAGTTCTAATCGACCATAAATTGTCGATACGGCGAACAGTCCGCTAGTAATCAAAGACTGCGGTCGACGAGAATTAGTGTCAGATGGAAGTTGTTACGTAAGACGCTCGGGGTCCGCACAGGAGTTCCGCGGGTGGACGGAGGCGGGCTAATTAAAAGGCTGACCGCTAGACCGCGTGCCATGTGACGGAGCAGACAGTCTGCTGTTTCTTGTTGTCGGAGAACCGCCCGCCCACCAGATGGCGCCGCAAATCTGCCGCGCTTGTCCTATCAGTCGCTCCGCTCACATTCCCGCATTCTGGTCCCATACCCTTCACGGGCACGCCTTTGCTGCGGCAGGCACGCGCTTGCAGACGAGAGCGCCGGTTCACGACAGTTCCCACCAACATGTAGTGTGTCCATGATGAAAGTAACAGTTTCAAAACGCTGTAGGAAGAGAGCCACTGTTCGAAATGAAGTCAGATTTGAACATGATTAAAAATGGTTCAAATGGCTCTGAGCACTATTGGACTTAACATCTGTGGTCATCAGTCCCCTAGGACTTAGAACTACTTAAACCTAACTATCGCCGGCCGGTTTGGCCGTGCGGTTAAAGGCGCTTCAGTCTGGAACCGCGTGACCGCTACGGTCGCAGGTTCGAATCCTGCCTCGGGCATGGATGTGTGTGATGTCCTTAGGTTAGTTAGGTTTAATTAGTTCTCGGTTCTAGGCGACTGATGACCTCAGATGTTAAGTCGCATAGTGCTCAGAGCCACCTAACTATCCTAAGGACATCACACACATCCATGCCCGAGGCAGGATTCGAACCAGCGACCGTAGCAGTTGCGCGGTTCCGGACTGAGCGCCTAGTACCATACGGCCACCGCGACCGGCACACATAATAAGATTAGAGATTATATTAGATTAGTACTTGTTCTATAGGTCGTGAATACGACACTTCATAATGATGTGGAACGTATCAGGTTAATAAAAGGTGTCTATACGAGATATTACATGACACAAAATATTACATGACACTTAATATTTTTAATTTTTTTTTCTTGGGTGGGGGAGGGGGAATTACCCACTTAATATATCCAAAAATTCATCTAATGACTAGAAGGAGTTGCCTTTCAGTAATTCTTTTAATTTCCTTTTAAATGCTGTATGGCTATCTGTCAGACTTTTGATGCTATTAGGTAAGTGTCCAAAGACTTTTGAGGCAGCATAATTTACACTTTTCTCAGCCAAAGTTAGATTTAACTTTGAGTAGTGCAGAACATCCTTTCTCCTAGTGTTGTAGCCATGTACACTGCTATTACTTCTGAATTCGTTCGGATTGTTAATAACAAATTTCATAAATGAATATATACAGGGTGATCAAAAAGCCAATATAAATTTGAAAACTTAATAAACCACGGAATAATGTAGGTAGAGAGGTAAATATTGACACACATGCTTGGAATGACATGGAGTTTTCTTAGAACAAACAAAAAAAAAAAAAAAAAAAAAAAAAAAAAAAAGTTCACAAAATGTCTGACAGATGGCGCGTGGAAGATCTCTTGCGCGCGTCGTTTAGTGATGATCGTGTGCTCAGCCGCCACTTTCTTCATGCTTGGCCTCCCAGGTCCCCAGACCTCAGTCCGTCCGATTATTGGATTTGGGGTTACCTGAAGTCGCAAGTGTATCGTGATCGACCGACATCTCTGGGGATGCTGAAAGACAACATCCGACGCCAATGCCTCATCATAACTCCGGACAAGCTTTACAGTGCTGTTCACATTATTCCTCGACTACAGCTATTATTGAGGAATGATGGTGGACATATTGAGCATTTCCTGTAAAGAACATCATCTTTGCTTTGTCTTACTTTGTTATACTAATTATTGCTGTTCTGATCAGATGAAGCGCCATCTGTCGGACATTTTTTTGAACTTTTGTATTTTTTTGGTTCTAATACAACCCCATGTCATTCCAAGCATGTGTGTCAATTTGCACCTCTCTATCTACATTATTCAGTGATTTATTCAGTTTTCAAATTTATACTGACTTTTTGATTGTGAGGCTACAGTGAAGATCCCTAGCTGTTTAAATAAGTGTCTGCAGGATGATCTTGGATGAGCTCCAGCAATTATTCTGATTACACGCTTTTCTGCAATGAACACTCTTTTACTCAATGATGAGTTACCCCAGAATATGATGCTATACGAAAGCAGAGAATGAAAATAGGCGTGTTGCTGATTTACTGAGATGTATATCGCCAAAATTTGCAATGACCCTAATAGCATAAGTAGCTGAACTGAAACGTTTGAGCAGATCTTCAGTGTGTTTTTTCCAGTTCAACCCCTCATCAATGCATACAACTAGAATTTGAATATTCTACCTTAGCTACCAATTTCTGATCGAAGTCTATATTTATTAATGGTGTCATTCCATTTACTGTGTGGAACCCTATATACTGTGTTTCGTCAAAGTTTAATAAGAGCACATTTGCAGAGAACCACTTAATGGTTTTCTGAAAAACGTCGTTTACAATTTCATCAGTTAATTCTTGTCTGTTGGGTATGAACAGCATATTATAGAAGCAGTGGGAAACGTCATAGGAAAAAAAGAATTGACCAGTAGATAGCGGTGTAAGCGTCGGAATATGCAACCCAAGAGACGAGCAGCACACGGCTGTTCCTCTGTTTGCGCCCGACACGCCCAACTTGAGTGACGGATCGTGCGCAGCAGGTAAACCTCTTTTACAAGATGGTGACTGTGAGCCAGTAGCCCTGCAGAAGTTCCAGACACTCAAGGGTATGACAAAAGGGAGTAGCCCGATGCCTGCTAAGGGTATATTACAAAATTCGAAGAGACAGGTTCTTTTGCATTGCAATGTGGCAGAGGGGGCAAAGTAGTTGATCCGACGTCTGTTAAAGATGTGGACACAGCACAGCAGAAGGGGTCGAGCGTGCACGAGGCGTGCTCGTGGCGTGCAAACATGTAGTGCACGGCGAATTGCCTGAACGTTGGACATGCATGCGAGTACAGTGCATAAAATCCTACGAGACATCCTATATTTCTATCCATACAAAATCACCCGTCCTCAGGAGTTACTTCCTGACAGCAAGACAAACGGAATTTCTTCCTCGCGTGGAAGCGGACAATGAATGGCCATGGAACATTCTGTGGACTGTCGAAGCCCATTTCCATCTCCAAGGACTTATCAATACACAGAACTGCAGAATATGGGCAACGGAAAATCCGCACGCACATCAATAGGTACCAATTCATTCTGCAAAAAGGGTTGAGGGCATCGTTTATCATAGAGCCTTATTTTTTCGAGGAGACGAGTCTTGCGGGTCCAGTTATTTGTACCGCCACTGGTAAACGCTACGAGACAGCGCACCAACGTCGTTACAAACCTTCAGCAGTGTGGGTGTGTGAATAGGATCGTTTGCAGGGGCAAGATGGCGCACATTTGTACGCTGCACAGCAGGTGAAGCGGCTGCTGCAGAGGCATTTCCAAAATGCTAGAATTATCAGGCGTCATTTCGCTACTCCAGATCACCTGATCTTAATCCGTGTGACTTCTGGCCGTCGGCTTATCTGAAAGATGTTGTGTTGAGTACTCCAGTAACGAACGTAGATGAACTGAAGGCAAGCATTGCGAAACACATTCTGAACTTGACCGCGAGATACTCCGATCTGTTGTGGAACATGATGATCCTCCATTTCAAATAGGGTCATAGAACGGTGGACAGCATATTGAACATATCTTGCACCAGTCTCACAACAATTGGAAACCGAAGTAATTTTGCTTTTTATGCGGTTTTTGGCCCCAGAACAATTAAAAACGGATTTTTCCTATCTGATGTACGACCTTGCGGTGGTGGATGCGCTCACCTAACTAACAGTGCCATAACTGTTGATTACTGAACGTGTGCAGTCATGGATACTAAACAATAAGGATGTTGTAATGTGCAACTCAAACCATAGCCCCATAGCCGGCGTACTGCGAGTGATCTGTCATATGTAGCCGACCCCCATTTACTTTAAGATGTTTACAGCACCATCTATCGGTTTTTTTTTTTTTTTTTTTTTTTTTTTTTTTTTTTTGCTGATCTGATACGTTTTCCCCTGAGTCAATAATATGCTGTTCAAATCTGACGTTATTCTGAGCAGCGGTTCCCTTCCTACAGCGTTTTGAAACAGGAATTTCAATTATGGACACCTGTATGTCTGGAAAAAGACAGTGACCCTGCAACAAATCAGTTAGTCTCTCCTTTCTCTATATAATCGTTTAGTCGATTCTGAGTCTCAATAACCTCATGAACTAAAACATTCCAATTTCTTTTATCGTGCACTTCTCTCAAAGATTTTCCACGTTGTACTTCACTATTCCAGTGAAGAGACCTATCCACTCGTTCTTTGTCGCCTTATTGTGCCTTCGATTTTCTCCAGAATTAAGGTCTCTTCCAGGAAACATGTCTTTTCAAGACGTGCGCAAAGTAGGGTCACTTTTTGTTCCACTGTCAGACCTCGCAAGGGGCAATCTGGTTTTATTTGCTATAATACCGAGCTATTCGTTCTCTTTGCAGTTCATGGAACACTAATGCCAGCTGGTGTGGCCGAGCGGTTCTAGGCGCTTCAGTCTGGAACCGCGCGACCGCTACGGTCGTAGGTTCGAATCCTGCCTCGGGCATGGATGTGTGTGATGTCCTTAGGTTAGTTAGGTTTAAGTAGTTCTATGTTCTAGGGGACTGATGACCTCAGATGTTACGTCCCATAGTGCTCAGAGCCATTTGAACCCTAATGGGTTTCCTACAGCACAGCAGCTCAAAGGAGTCTGTTTTTACGACGTTTAGCCTTTCAAAAATGGTTCACATGGCTCTGAGCACTATGGGACTTAACTTCTCAGGTCATCAGTCCCCTGGAACTTAGAACTACTTAAACCTAACTAACCTAAAGACATCACACACACCTATACCCGAGGCAGGATTCGAACCTGCGATCGTAGCGGTTGCGCGGTTCCAGACTGTAGCGCCTAGAACCGCTCGGCCACCCCGGCGGGCTTAGCCTTAAAAAAAAAAAAAAAAAAAAAAAAAAAAAAGTTTCAAATGTGTGTGAATTCCTAAGGGACCAAACTGTTGAGCGCACCGGTCCCTAGACTTACACACTGCTTAAACTAATTTAAACAAACGTATGCTAAGGACAACACCACACACACCCATGCCCGAAGGAGGTCTCGAACTTCCGGCTCGAGGGGCCTCGCAATCCGTGGCAAGGCGCCTCAAACCGTGCTGCCACTCCACCGGGCTTTAGCCTTTATTATGGTCCATCTCTCACATCGTTGCATCACGACTAGAAACACCATAACCATTACTATACTAATCTTTGTTGTTAAAGTTGTGGCTGTGCTCAATCGTAAGGGTTAGAATCACAGATGCGCATAGTAAGAGCTATGCTCTTTCCAGTTACGAGGAACGGCTGTGAGACCTGGACGATAAGAAAGGCTGAACGCCGTAGAATAGACTAGCAGTTAGTACGATACACATTACATGTTACAGATGATGTTCAAAACTGCTACCATGCGATGAGATACAAGTGTTCAAACGTCGCATCAGAGCTTGCCTCACTCTGTCGGACGTTCCAGACTGTAGTCGATTAGCATCACACTATACTCACACAGACAGCTAGCTACTATGTTTGATTGAGGTATAGTGTTTTCTATACGGTGGGTGATAACTATACTGAATGTCTTATGAAGAATTCATGGTTTTTTCCGAGTGCTGTTATGTTTCCGATGCTAACAATTAATTTTTTTTTTCTATATTCAGAAAGTAACAGGCTCACTCATGACCTATAGGAAGTGTGACTAGTGGCATGCAATATGTGGAAGGCACGCCACAGAACGTTTCGTGGACAAGGCGGTCTGCATACCACGGTTCTTCGACCTCCACTCGAACGGAGAAGAGCGTAGGCTGAGGATACACCACACACACACACACACACACACACACATACATACACGTTGTTTGCACAGAACGTCTGGACGCTGCCCGTGCCGTTGCTTTGTGGCTGTGATTAGCTACCAGTTATTGGAAGCATATGTGTGATAAGGTCTATTGTTGGAAAATGAGAATAATTCATTTACTTTACGCTTTATCACTAGAAACACCTCGAGGACTTCGAGATAAAGTCTATGTCAGAAGTGTTGCACACATAACAGTTCTAAAAAGTAAAAGAACAACAACAACAAAAAACAGCGAAATGAGCTCTTGAGTGCTGATGATGTTTCTCTCGTTTCTCTTTCCGAACAGATTAATCTTGTGAATGCTTACAAACACAAAATCACAAAGATACCCTGCGTGCAACAACTGTTGTCTTCTTACTTTTCGCGGGCATACTGGGAACAGGTAATTCTTCGGTGCCTTGGTCATTCATAACTTGACATAATGGACTATTCAGCAAGCAACTGTCCTTGTCAAAAGCGGGCGTCAAGATTTTCAAACGATTATTAGATTACATCCGGCGCTGCCTGGCTCTTCCGCATCAGAAACGCTATATTTTAGAGAATCTTTAGTTTATTAAGTTATTATGTATGTATATAATATTATACGTGTTTTACAATTTGTACGTCGTGTTTGTACAAAATATCATGGACCTAACCAGTGTTGTTCAAGTGTGTCACAGCAAACTCGCTGTGCGGATTTGTGAAAGGAATGATGCTTTGCACTTGAATGTGTGATATTTTATTTGTGTAACTAAACAAGAGTATCTTTCATATGTTGTAGATGCATGTGTGACTGCAAAAATCGAAACCAAGCAAATAAAAATAACTTTTGTAAATCTCTTCTGTCCTGTTAAATTTACTGTCACTCATATTCGTTAAGAACGTTGACAATGTGTCTGCCTTACAAAATTTTAAATGTCTCTCTTTTCATGTTACGTATTTTACATGTTTCGCGACAAAGAAAACGCGGTAGACTCTCTTAGTCGTCTTCCACTAAACTGTGTAATTGTTTGACCAGCCCTCCATTGTCTGAACAACACACTTGCTCGTAAGTTTCAATCCACAGGATTAAAATTCTTTCAGTTAATGTGACACCTGTTGCGATGTTTATTTTTGTACTTTCGTTCGGCACCACGAACGCTACATCTTGCTGCACAATACACAAAACACGTGACTACAACTTCTTAAAATGAAAAATGGTCCACTTTCGACAACCAACCACGAACTAAAATAGTGTTACCTCCACCGAGGGCACATCACACACTAATTTGTGACTGGGTAAGGATTTCTTTTAGGGAAGACTCAGCATCTTATCCTGAATGGTGAGCAATCGAAAACTTACTTCGAGTGTGCACCTGGGGTGGTGTTGGGATCCTTACTGCTCACGTTCGATATCAATAACCTAGCAAGCAATATTAATAGTAACTTAACAATGTTTGTAGATGATTCAGTTACCTATAAGTAATGGAGTACCGTTTGAAGAAAACTGCACAAATGTCCGGTCATATTTTGATAATATTTCAAAGTCCTCCAACAAAGGCAGTTTGATTTACATATTTAGAAATTTAAAATTTTGCACTTCATAAAAATTAAAAACATAGTACCCTATGATTACAACATCACTGATCCATTATTGGAACCAAACTGTTCACAGAAATAGAATTTTTGGAAAGAGCAGAGAGTTAGACGTAGCTACAGCATATGGTAGACTCTAATTCTTTGGCAAGACACTGGGAACATGCAATCGCCCCAAAATGTAGATTGTTTACAAAACACTCGTGCGACTCATGCTAAAATATTGCTCAACTGTGCGGGAACTTTGCCAAATAGGACTAACAGCGGATACTGAAGGTATACGAAGAAGGGTATCGTGAATGGTTACAGATTTGTTGGATCGATCTGATAGTGTTACTGAGACGTTGAAGACAGACAACTATCCCATGATACTCTCTGTTCACATTCAAGAAGCAGTTTTATATGAGGAATCTAAGAATATCCTATAGCTTCCTATGTAGCGCTCCAATGGAGATGACTCACAGGGATTCAATGTGGGCTGTAATTATCGTATGGCAGCGAAACTTGGTAGATACTCTAATGTATTAATGGGGAACTGATTTACGCTGGAAAAAATAGTTCCATTTGTGACCACCAGCTGCACATCTGGCGCTGTACACTGTTCGTATGGCCGTATGACATCCACGCTGTCATTTGACAAGCCATAACGTGAGTGAACGGTACGACTATGGAGAAGAGAGACCGTGCGGTTTTAGTGGAACTTTTTAATGTGAACGGCAGCAGTTATCGTCCAGTGTTGAGAGAGTATCACCGACTGGAAAGTCTGAGGAGAGGCCCTATGTCATTGAATAGTTTAAAGAAGATGGTAATGAAATGTACAGCACGTGCCCCAGGTGTGCCAGTGCTCGAGGAGTGTCACGGGAATTCTCCATCCGATGCTCATCAGTGCGGAAAGTTTTGCGGTCTTTTCTTACAGTGGCACCCGCAACAAGATCCAGAACGTGAAGCAACTGAAACCTCGTGATTCGCACCAACGTTCTGAATTTGCTCTTCGTTTGCTGACCACGGATCGAAGTTGATGACACGTGGCTGGGGAATATTCTGTGCAGTGACGAGGCAGCCGGCCGCGGTGGTCTCGCGGTTCTAGGCGCGCAGTCCGGAACAGCGCAACTGCTACGGTCGCAGGTTCGAATCCTGCCTCGGGCATGGATGTGTGTGATGTCCTTAGGTTAGTTAGGTTTAAGTAGATCTAAGTTCTAGGGGACTGATGACCACAGCTGTTAAGTCCCATAGTGCTCAGAGCCATTCTTTGACGAGGCACGTTTTATACAACGAGGTGAAGTGAATACACAGTACTGCCGAATTTGGGTCAGTGTTAAATCACGCATTGTGCACGAAGAGCCATTCCACTCGCCGTATGTGACTGTGTGGTGTGGATTCACCGGCACCTTTAATCTCAGTCCGTAATTCTTTGAAGAGAATACACCCAGAGGGCCTGTCAGGTGTACGGCGAAGTCTACACGTTATCGAGACCTCCTTGTACAGCATATGACTCCTCCTTTCGAAGAGCGCAACTGTGTGGAAATCATTGTTTTCATGCACGATGGGGAAAATTTCATGTCGCTCGCCCAGAAAAAGATCTGCTTAATCCAATTAACGCATTGTCTTCAGAGATTTTCCAGATGCATGGTCTGCAAGACCACATGATCTGAATCGGTGAGGATTTTGGCTCTGTTAACACCTAAAAGAACGAATCTGCCAGAGACGTGTTCCGTCTACATGGTCTGAAGACCAGTGAGCATGAATACTTTGCTTCGATTCCACCAGAACTGCTGCCAGCAACTGACGATCACGTCGTTTTATGGATGCAGGATTTCGTCGACGTCTGCGATACTGAAATTAAACAAACTGTGTAAGCGGTGGTTAATAATATAACCAACATTCTGCCTTTTTTTCACTTGTTTGAGCTTTCCTGCTCACTCTCTTGGTCGTGATGTAGCGTTCTCGCTTCCCACGCCCGGGTTCCCGGGTTCGATTCCCGGCGGGGTCAGGGATTTTCTCTGCCTCGTGATGGCTGGGTGTTGTGTGCTGTCCTTAGGTTAGTTAGGTTTAAGTAGTTCTAAGTTCTATGGGACTGATGACCATAGCTGTTAAGTCCCATAGTGCTCAGAGCCATTTGAACCATTTTTTTCCTGCTCATGTCCCGTTCCTAATCCATTACATATGGTAATATTTCTACACGTGTTTCTTGCATTCACAGCGCCAGATTTGCACCTGGTGACCAAAACTGGAATTACATATTTTGCAGAGTACATAGATCACGCATTAAGGCATCAGACTATCTTCCGAGTTTCACTGTCATACGATAATTACATCCCACATTGGGCCTCTTTGAGTAGTTGCACTTTAATTATAAGTGTTCGGTATACACTGAGGTGACGAAAGTCATGGGATGCTTCCCAACATCGTCTCGGACCTCCTATTGGCCGGCATAATGCAGCAGCTCGACATGGCGTGAAGTCAAAAAGTCGTCGGAAGTCCCCTACAGAAATACTGAGCGATGAAGTCTCTATAGCCGTCTGTAACTGGGAAAGTGTTGTCGGTGCTTGATTTTGTGCACAAACTGACCTCTCAATTACGTCCCATAAGTGTTCGATAGCATTCACGTCAAGCGATCTGGGTGGCCAAAACATTTGCTCGAATTTTCCAGAATATTCTTCTGACCACTCGCGAACAGCTGTCACCTGGTGATATGGCGCATTGTCACCCATAAAAATTCCATCGTCGTTTGGAAACGTGAAGTCCAAAATGTTTCAAATGGCTCTGAGCACTATGGGACTCACCATCTGAGGTCATCAGTCCCCTAGAACTTAGAACTACGTAAACCTAACTAACCTAAGGACATCACACACATCCATGTCCGAGGCAGGATTCGAACCTGCGGTTCCAGACTGAAGCGCCTAGAGCCGCTCGGCCACAGCGGCCGGCCAGTAAGTCCACGATTGGCTCCAATTGATCTCCATGTAACCGAACATAACCATATTCAGTGAATGGTCGATTCAGTTGGACCAGAGGATCCTGTTCATTTCATGTAAACACAGCCCACACCGTTGTAGAGCCAGCACAGTGCCTTGTTGACAGTCTGAATCTACATCTACATCTGCATTTATACTCCGCAAGCCACCCAACGGTGTGTGGCGGAGGGAATCCATGTCTTCGCAGGGTCTGCGCCACACCCGAACCCTACCATCAGCCCTTACCAGCTGAAATCGGGTCTCATCTGACCAAGTCGCGACTTTCCAGCCCTCTGGGGTTTGACCAGTATACTCACGAGGCCTGCAGGCTATGTCGTGCTTTTAGCAAATGCACTCGCGTCGGTCGTCTGCTGCCATAGCTCATTAAAGCCAAATTTCGAGCTGATGTTCGAACGGATACGTTCGTCGTACATCCAACATAGAATTCTGCGGCTGTGGATATCGAAATATTGAATTCTCTAACGATCTCTGAAATGGAATGCCCTAAGCGTCTAGCTCCAAGTACCATTCCGCGTTCAAACTCTGTTAATTGCCGTCGCGCGGCGAAACTTTTTCACGTGAATCACCAGAGTGCAAATGACAGCCCCGCCAAAGCGCTGTCCTTCTGTACCTGTGATTGTACACATCGCTATCCCATGATTTTTGTCACCGCAGTGTATGTAATCGTACACTGCTGGCCATTAAAATTGCTACACCAAGAAGAAATGCAGATGATAAACGGGTATTCATTGGACAAATATATTATACTAGAACTGACATGTGATTACATTTTCACCCAATTCGGGTGCATAGATCCTGAGGAATCAGTACCCAGAACAACCACCTCTGGCCGTAATAACGGCCTTGATACGCCTGGGCATTTAGTCACACAGAGCTTGGATGGCGTGTACAGGTACAGCTGACCATGCAGCTTCAACACGATTCCACAGTTCATGAAGAGTAGTGACTGACGTATTGTGACGAGCCAGTTGCTCGGGCAGCATTGACCAGACGTTTTCAATTGGTGAGAGATCTGGAGAATGTGCTGGCCAGGGCAGCAGTCGAACATTTTGTGTATCCAGAAAGCCCCGTACATGACCTGCAACATGCGGTCGTGCATTATCCTGCTGAAATGTAGGGTTTCGCAGGGATGGAATGAAGGGTAGAGCCACGGGTCGTAACACATCCGAAATGTAACGTCCACTGTTCAAAGTGCCGTCAATGCGAACAAGAGGTGACCGAGCCGTGTAAGCAATGGCACCTCATACCATCACGCCGGGTGATACGCCAGTATGGCGATGACGAGTACACATTTCCAATGTGTGTTCTCCGCGATGTCGCCAAACACGGATGCGACCATCGTGATGCTGTAAACAGAACCTGGATTCATTCGAAAAAATGACGTTTTGCCATTCGTGCACCCAGGTTCGTCGTTGAGTACACCATCGGAGGCGCTCCTGTCTGTGATGCAGCGTCAAGGGTAACCGCAGCCATGGTCTCCGAGCTGATAGTCCATGCTGCTGCAAACGTCGTCGAACTGTTCGTGCAAATGGTTGTTGTCTTGCAAACGTCCCCATCTCTTGACTCAGGGATCGAGAGGTGGCTGCACGATCCGTTACAGCCATGCGGATGCCTGTCATCTCGACTGCTAGTGATACGAGGCCGTTGGGATCCAGCACGGCGTTCCGCATTACCCTGCTGAACCCACCGATTGTATATTTTGCTGCCATTCATTGGATCTCGACCAACGCGAGCAGCAATGTCTCGATTTGGTAAACTGTAATCGCGATAGGCTACAATCCGACCTTTATCAACGTCGGAAACGTGATGGTACGCATTTCTCCTCCTCACACGAGGCATCACAACAACGTTTCACCAGGCAACGCCGGTCAGCTGCTGTTTGTGTATGAGAAATCGTTTGGAAACTTTCCTCATATCAGCACGTTGTAGGTGTCGCCACCGGTGCCAACCTTGTGTGAATGCTTTGAAAAGTCATTTGCATATCACAGCATCTTCTGTCGGTTAATTTTGCGTCTGTAGCACATCGTCGTGGTGTAGCAATTTTAATGGCCAGTAGTGTATATGTAGTGCTTCAAGATTGTGCCATCAACGTCGTTGGGTTAGGCAGTTGTTTGTTATGAAACAGAAGCAGTACACGCACGGATGCTTCGATCATTTTGAACATGGTATCGCCTGCGATATTAATATCAGGCCGTTGATTTATTACATGAAACTACTCAGTTTCGGGTCTTGCGCTGTCTGCGTTGTTCTGACTCGTGAGATCTGGTTGCCCGCGCGTATGTGTGCGGTGCGCGCATGCGAGGCGCGGGCGCCGTGAGGCGGCGATGCCAGAAAAAACGCATCTGGCGTGGCGCTGGGCGCTGCCCGCGGTCCGGCGGCAATTAACGGCCGAGCCGCGGTCCGCGCTGTTGCCACACGTCGCAGCGCACCGCACCGCAGCGCAGGTCTCCTCCACAGGTGTGCCCGGCCGGGCCTTCGCCAGCCATCCCCGCTGCAGCCGCTGCGCCAACGGGCACCCCGCTCCGTGTCGTGCCGTGTTGTGTGTGCTGCGCGCTGCCGCTGTATCGGACCAATCTGCGCACACCGCCGCCGCGCAACACGCGCCGCCGGCCGTCATAAAGCTGCCCTATCTCCCGCCCCGCGGTTGTTCATTTCGCGCCGATACGAGTTACGACAAAGCGTGTCGCCAGATATACCGACACGGTCAGCGCCTGCGCCGCGCAAACAGGTGTGAAGCGTGAGCATTGTCTCAATACCGGACCGGCTGAGAGCATCTCGCCTTCGTTCCAGCTACTGGCACAGTTTCCTACGTCTGGGATATTTATCCTTCATTTCACTTTTTCCCTCAGGTTCCATGCGAAGATACTTGGCTACAGAGTAACCTCGTACGTTATTCGTACATGGAAAAAAAAAAAACGGGCCGGCCGGAGTGGCCGCGGGGTTCTAGGCGCTTCAGTCTGGAACCGCGCGACCGATACGGTCGCAGGTTCGAATCCTGCCTCGAGCATGGATGTGTGTGATGTCCTTAGGTTAGTTAGGTTTAAGTAGTTCTAAGTTCTAGGGGACTGATGACCTCAGCTGTTAACTCCCATAGTGCTCAGAGCCATTTGAACTATATATATATATATATATATATATATATATATATATATATATATATAAACCGGACGGACGCGAGTATACTCACGCTCTGGGGGCTCCGTACAAAATTAATTATATCTGTAGATAGTTCATCTACAGGTTTTGATGACTAGCCGCGCGGGGTTAGCCGAGTCGCCGGCACGGTAGCTCAGCGTGTTCGGTCAGAGGGTTAGCTGCCCTCTGTCATAAAAAAACTCAGTTACTCGATCAACAACGAACTTAAACAGATGTCTTACGACGTCCGCCCCGAGCAGATGCAACGAACAAAATGCGATTAAAAAAAGCGGTCTAAGGCGCTGCAGTCATAGACTGTGCGGCTGGTCCCGGCGGAGGTTCGAGTCCTCCCTCGGGCATGGCTGTGTGTGTTTGTCCTTAGGATGATTTGGGTTAAGTAGTGTGTAAGCTTAGGGACTGATGACCTTGGCAGTTAAGTCGCATAAGATTTGACACACATTTGAACATTTTTTTGATGACAAAGTGGGGGAGTGTCTAAATATGGGACGTACATGGCCATACCTTTAAACTGATTGACTTAGAAGCCGAGGAACGACATCAGATTCAATGTTATACCTCTACCCGTTCCTGAGAAACAGGCATCTAACAGACTGCAGTATCTTTCTCACACACTGACTTAGAAGCTTAAATTTTTTACACCGTCAAGGATCGTACACCTTAATATCTGACATAATTCCAACTTGATTACCAGTTCCTGAGAAAAGGGCATTTTAACAGACGGACAGACAGCAGATAGACAGATAAAGTTAATAAACATTTTTGGAACAGCGATCAAAAATTTATTTTAAGAATTTTTCTTTTTAAAATTCAGTTTTGATCGCACCACGTATGCTACAAGACCGGTTTCGGTCATATCACATGACCATCATCAGACCTGCAATTTAATTTAGAAAGTAATATAAACCTTACATGATTGACAATAAAATATGACAAAATGCTTATAAGGATAAAATACAACAAGACTTGTTAAACCCATGGCATCCTTCGAAGATGGTAGGTGGAGCACTCTTCTCAGCTGCTGTGATGTCAACTGGTGCCAGCAGCCGAGAAGACTGCTGCACCTACCAAGTACGCAATTTAGAGCAGAAAATCGAGTAACGTGGATTCGGCATAGTTTGGAGCCCACGAGATATACGGGGCCCTGCAGCCTGAGGTCATACTAATCGGCTTGTCCGCCACACTCCGTACAGAGCCCAAAGGAAATCAATATGTAACTGAAAAGGTACCTACTATAGGTCTTGACTTCGTCGTGTGCTATCGAGAACACGCTTGTATTTAAACGCGGAGTCAACAATTATTAAACTCGTCTGAAATAGTTGCTCGCTCCCCGCCGGAGATGGCTGTTGGAGATGGCTGTGACGCACGCGCCATTGCATTTCTTTCTCGTGGGCTGCGGATGTAGTTTTACTGCCGAGTAACGTTCCTCGGACTATTGACACACTGAAAATTCGTGGACGTTTCAGCCAAAAACAGGCAGATAGGGGGCAGAATGTATCCCAATTGGAAATAAATGAGAGAACATTTCCATTTTTACCATTTGCTTTACTACCAAAGGAAACCTGCCAAAAACTTTAGCCAGAACAGTGCGGTGGGAACTATTTTTTATTTAACTCTGGGACGATGTGCTCAAGTAGGGGGGCGTGCTGAAAAGTAATGGCTTGCAGTTTTTTATGTGATAACTTTTAAGGCTTTTTAAGGAAGACAAACGTTATTAACATTCTACATCCAAACTAAAAACTAAACTCCTCTCGAACAGGCCATGAAGGCCCAACGGTACCGACCGGCCGCCGTGTCATCCTCAGCTCATATGCGTCACTGGATGCGGATATGGACGGGATGTGGTCAGCACACCGCTCTCCGACATTCTACATCTTTATTCTTCATATTTGGTGACTGACTGCAAACCAGCCTTTGACAAAGCAGCCGATATTCCATTTCCTAACACGAATTTTGTCCTCTCACGAGCCAAGTAGAGTCCTGTCTACCTTTCCCACCAACCTAATATTACTCCTGACGACCAGCGTCTGACGTATGGCCAGCAAGCACCGCATGATAATCTTCAGCTGAACAGGGCACAACGCAAACTTCAGTGCAAACTACTAAGGGCTGTTCGGCTATGCCTGTCCACCAGCTGCCTCGGCATTTTCTCCAAACCGAACGCATAGAACCAATGCTCCGGCGACCGTCCGCTTTCTTGACCGGTCGCTACAGGATATTACACTGGGGCGCACGGCAGGGGTCTTCTCCAGTTAAGTTGTCCCTAGGGGCATCTCCCTGGCTCTTAGCTGGCAAAGTGGTTCCTACCCGCCTGTTCCCACAAGAATCGGCCAAATTCTCCAGTTCAGACCGAAGTGCGAACTAAACGCTTGAGTTACTAGGATTTACTTTATAAATGGATGGTTTCCAACCTGGGGGTAATTACCCTCAGAGAGGTAAAATGAAATTTTATGAGCGATAAAAACTACACGATTCTGTTTCAGTCCCGAAACTAAATTACACTCCTGGAAATTGAAATAAGAACACCGTGAATTCATTGTCCCAGGAAGGGGAAACTTTATTGACACATTCCTGGGGTCAGATACATCACATGATCACACTGACAGAACCACAGGCACATAGACACAGGCAACAGAGCATGCACAATGTCGGCACTAGTACAGTGTATATCCACCTTTCGCAGCAATGCAGGCTGCTATTCTCCCATGGAGACGATCGTAGAGATGCTGGATGTAGTCCTGTGGAACGGCTTGCCATGCCATTTCCACCTGGCGCCTCAGTTGGACCAGCGTTCGTGCTGGACGTGCAGACCGCGTGAGACGACGCTTCATCCAGTCCCAAACATGCTCAATGGGGGACAGATCCGGAGATCTTGCTGGCCAGGGTAGTTGACTTACACCTTCTAGAGCACGTCGGGTGGCACGGGATACATGCGGACGTGCATTGTCCTGTTGGAACAGCAAGTTCCCTTGCCGGTCTAGGAATGGTAGAACGATGGGTTCGATGACGGTTTGGATGTACCGTGCACTATTCAGTGTCCCCTCGACGATCACCAGTGGTGTACGGCCAGTGTAGGAGATCGCTCCCCACACCATGATGCCGGGTGTTGGCCCTGTGTGCCTCGGTCGTATGCAGTCCTGATTGTGGCGCTCACCTGCACGGCGCCAAACACGCATACGACCATCATTGGCACCAAGGCAGAAGCGACTCTCATCGCTGAAGACGACACGTCTCCATTCGTCCCTCCATTCACGCCTGTCGCGACACCACTGGAGGCGGGCTGCACGATGTTGGGGCGTGAGCGGAAGACGGCCTAACGGTGTGCGGGACCGTAGCCCAGCTTCATGGAGACGGTTGCGAATGGTCCTCGCCGATACCCCAGGAGCAACAGTGTCCCTAATTTGCTGGGAAGTGGCGGTGCGGTCCCCTACGGCACTGCGTAGGATCCTACGGTCTTGGCGTGCATCCGTGCGTCGCTGCGGTCCGGTCCCAGGTCGACGGGCACGTGCACCTTCCGCCGACCACTGGCGACAACATCGATGTACTGTGGAGACCTCACACCCCACGTGTTTAGCAATTCGGCGGTACGTCCACCCGGCCTCCCGCATGCCCACTATACGCCCTCGCTCAAAGTCCGTCAACTGCACATACGGTTCACGTCCACGCTGTCGCGGCATGCTACCAGTGTTAAAGACTGCGATGGAGCTCCGTATGCCACGGCAAACTGGCTGACACTGACGGCGGCGGTGCACAAATGCTGCGCAGCTAGCGCCATTCGACGGCCAACACCGCGGTTCCTGGTGTGTCCGCTGTGCCGTGCGTGTGATCATTGCTTGTACAGCCCTCTCGCAGTGTCCGGAGCAAGTATGGTGGGTCTGACACACCGATGTCAATGTGTTCTTTTTTCCATTTCCAGGAGTGTATTTTCAAAAGATGATTACTGTTCTCACAATTTTGTAAGACTCTAAAATTGATTATATAAGTTATCAATAATTATTTTTCTCAGTTACTAGCATTAATGCAGAGACGGTTACAGGTTCCTCACATAGTCCACCCTCTACACACATCTGTTGTGCTTTGTCCCGTACATCGCTGATGATAAAAGTGAGACATATACGTAGCAAATGCTAAATATCTCAAGAAAGTGTCCTTTCCAAGTTGTAGATTGTACTTGCAGTAGTCCAGATATTACTTCATTACTCGCTTTGAAACAGATAAATGAATTAATTGGCTGCACGGCACAGTAGCAAACACATAAGGGTAACTATAGTGTTGTGCACAGTTTTATTATTATTATTATTGTTATTGTTATTAGAGTGGTTAGATACAAGGCATTAAGAGCCTGAAGTCGCCAAATTCCTGGCATTTCAGAAGTAAGGAGTGCAGTGACTAACAGTATGTATGGTGCACACATCTGAAATTGTTTCATTTTAAATGGGGTTGCAATGCGCAGGTCAATGAAATGCCGCAATGGAGAGGAATAATGCAGGGGAAGCATGTCCTGTTACATGCGTGTACCCTCACAGTGGATAGAAAGTTTTTTTGTGAGAAGGTGCTGTAGCACTTGCGATGCACCACGAATACCGTGGTCATTCAATCTAACACTGTCTCTCTCTCTCTCTCTCTCTCTCTCTCTCTCTCTCACTCACTCACACACACACAAACTACACTGAAGAGCCAAAGAAACTGGTACACCTAGCTTAATATCGTGTAGGGCCCAGGCGAGCACGCGGAATTGCCGCAACACAACTTGCATGGACTCGGCTAAAGTCTGAAATAGTGCCTGAGCGAGCTGACACCATGAATCCTGCAGGGCTGTCCATAAATCTGTAATAATACTAGGCGGTGGAGACCTCTTGTGAACAGCACGTTGCAAGGCATTCCAGATATGCTCAATAATGTTCATGTCTGGGGAGTTTGGTGGCCAGCGGAAGGGTTTAAACTCAGAAGAGAGTTCCTAGAGCCACTCTGTAGCAATTATGGACGTGCAGGGTGTCGCATTGTCCTGCTGGAATTGTCCGTCGGAATGCGCAATGGACATGAAAGGATACAGGTGATCAGACAGAATGCTTACATACATGTCACCTGTCAGAGTCGTATCTAGACATATCAAGGTCACATATCACTCCAACTGCACACGCCCCACACCATTACAGAGCCTCCACCAGCTTGAACAATCCTCTGCTGACATGCACGGTCCACGGACTCATGAGGTTCTCTCGATACCCGTACATGTCCATCTGTTCGATACAATTTGAAACGAGACTCATTCGACGACGCAACTTGTTTCCGGTCATCAAGAGTAAAATGTCGTTGTTCACGGGGCGAGGCAAGGCGTAAAGCTTTGTGTCGTGCAGTCATCAAGGGTACACGAGTGGACGTATGGCTCCAAAAGCGCTTATCGATGATTTTACGTTGAATAGTTCGCACACTGACTCTTGTTGACGGCCCAGCATTGAAATCTGCAGCAGTTTGTGAAAGCGTTGTACTTCTGCCACGTTGAACGGTTCTCTTCAGTCGTCATTGGTCCCGTTATTGCAGAATCTTTTCCCGGCCGTAGCGATATCGCAGATTTGATGTTCTTCCGGATTCCTGATATTCACGGTATACTCGTGAAACGGTCGTACGGAAAAATTCCCACTTCATCGCTACCTCCGAGATGCTGTGTCCCACCGCTCGTGTGCCTACTGTAACAGCACTTTCAAACTCACTTAAATCTTGATAACCTGCCACTGTAGTAGCAGTAACCGATCTAACAACTGCACCCGGCACTTTTCGTATAAAGGCGTTGCCGACCGCATCACCGTATTCTTCCTATTTACATATCTCTGTATTTGAATATGCATGCTTATACTAGTTTCTTTTGGTCTTCAGTGTACAATAATTCCTTTCTTGTCGACTGGAGTACGGAACATTAAGAAGGGAAAAGTCTGTCACATGGCCGTTAAATAATTAGTTATCATCAGAGCCAAATGACAGTGTGGCACCTTTCAGTTTATAGGTCATTGGGTGGACCGCTAGGTCCTTTGCTCTTTCTTACGCTTTTGGCAGTAAACAGGGAGTCGCGGTAAGGTCATAGAAAGCGTGAGCTGTCAGATTGCTGTGACTTCTTTGGGAGTCTATACGTGATGCCGAGCAGCCGCCTGTCGGGAGCTTGACGTCTGGGCGCGGTCAGAGGCTGGCAGTGGACACCGCCACTACCCGCTGGGCCGCGTGCTGTCCGCAGGTTAGGCGCCGCCTGTTGGGAAGGCCGGCAGCGAGTTTTCGCCGTCGCCTGGGCGTGGCCCCTCGCCCTCCAGCCGAACTAATTACAGCTCTTCGTGACTGCTGGCCCCAGCCAGCCTCGCTGCGTGCACACCTACTGTCCAGCCGCCACGCGTAATTGCGATTCAGAGGGCCGCTTAAATTAATCGACCACGCCAGCGGCGAGTGCCGCGACCCCCTCCATCATCCGCCACGCCGGATTTCCGCTATCGATCACCGCCTCTATTATCGACAGTAATAAAAGAACAGCCACGGTACTCGAGGCGACTTTCCAGCTCAGTCGGTCGCGACGTTGTTCTACTTTCTCGATGTCACCCGAGAAGATGGATGCTGTAAGGACATGCCAACGAACTTAGTCTGCTGTGCTCCGGGTAACGTTTCGGGGTATAAGATAGTGGTCCTCGAAACTCCTCTGTTCCTGACGTTTCGTCTAGAACTGCGCTGGACGTCTTCAGTGGCGTGTTGCTCCTCCGTTGAATGTTGTCGACTGACCCAAAGGAGGAGCAACGCCTCGGAAGATATCCAGCGCAGTTCTAGACGAAACGTCAGGAACAGAGGAGTTTCGTGGACCACGACCTTATACGCCAAAAGCTTTACCAACAGCAATATCATCCGGTCTTGAAAGCCTGCAGTACGTCTGTAATATTGTTGATCTGTGAATCCTCAATTGCTAGAAATCATACATTAATGGCCTTTAGGAAATGTCTACGCGCAATTGAATAAATGCAATTTAAATTTTGCCAGACGTCTTTTTCCTACATTTTCAGTGATGAAATCTACAACAGTTGTAAAACTTATTTATTTCGAAAAAGAGGAAGACACTAATTGGATTGAGGACACATGTACAGTAAGGTTAAAAGTGGACTTTAACGGTTGCATAACTGTACCTGTGAGCATACACATTATAATAAATACTTCGAGGTGGATGACGTCCTGTCCTGATCACTGACTTCGAAGTACGTGACTGCGGGAGAGAAAATCAGCTAAAATCACTCAAAAGGGGACCCGATGGCATACCTATCCGATTCTACATCAAAGTCATAGTAGTACAATACTAAGGGAATGAGGGTAGGAGAGCAGCTGCAGGAATCCTGCCTGGCCGTTCTAGATAAGTATCCAGTGTAGGTTGTTTGCCGTTACCTTTCTCCCACGTCTAATGAAGTGTCAGGTGTGTGTCTGTGTCGCACGGATGAGAGCGATAAGCGCCTTTACAATGTAGTGTTGGCTTTACGCTGTTAAGGATGAAGCGAATGTAGAGGGCGAAACCCAGTGTCGGCACATATCATAATCTTCAAGAGGACAACACCGAGCTTAACGGCCCCAGCCAACAGATGAATCACGGTCAACAGGGTCGCCGGCCGCGGTGGCCGAGCGGTTCTAGGCGTTTCAGTCCGGAACCGCGTGACTGCTACGGTCCCAGGTTCGAATCCTGCCTCGGGCATCGATGTGTGCGATGTCCTTAGGTTAGTTAGGTTTAAGTAGTTCTAAGTTCTAGGGGACTGATGACCTCAGATGTTAAGTCCCATAGTGCTCAGAGCCATTTGAGCCAACAGGCTCATGTGCCCGCACTTCACAAGACGCTGCGGAGAGGTTTTAATTCCGAACATCGGCGCAAAGAACTGCGGTCAGAATCTTCATGCCGCCACCTCTCCTCCCCTTGACGGCCAAATACTGGCCGGTATTCGAACCGTCTTAAAGAAACGCGTTAACGACCCGGCTATGGAGGCGGCCTGTGAGGAACCCTCAATAAATCTCCGCTAAAGGCTTCTCGCAAGTTGCATTTATGGAGTTGCCCACACACACACATAGCCTAAAGATTGTTTCTACAGTCTAAGACACAAAAAAGATGGATGATATATTAAAGAGAAAGAGATCCACAAATTGAGCATGTCAGTTATGTGGTGGTTCACCTCTGGCCCTTATGGAAGCAGTTATTCGGCTTGTATTGATGACCTCCTGAGGGATGCCGTGCTAAATTATGTGCAATTGGCCCGTCAGATCGTCAGAGACCCTCGCTGGTTGGAGGGCGCTGACTGTAATGATCTAAACATTCTCAATTGGGAAGAAATCCGGTGACCTTACTGGCCAAGGATGGGTTTGGTAAGCGCAAAGACAAGCAGTAGAAACCCTCGCCGTGCCTGGGTGGGCATTATCTTTCTGATGTGTAAGCCCTGAATGACTTGCCATGAAAGGCAACAAAACTGGGCATAGAACATCGTCGAAGTACAGCTGAGCTGTAAGGGTGGCGCGGATGACAACCAAAGAGGTCCTGCTATGAAAAGAAAAAAGAAATGGCACGCCAGACCACCACCACTCCTTGTTTTTGGACTGCATGGCGGGCGACAGACATGTTGGTATCCCACTGCTACCCCAGACCACCACCACTCCTGGTTGTCGGACTGTATGGCGGGCAACAGACATGTTGGCATCCCACTACTACCCCAGACCACCACCACTCCTGGTTGTCGGACTGTATGGCGGGCGACAGACATGTTGGTATCCCACCGCTACCCCAGACCACCACCACTCCTGGTTGTCGGACAGACCACCACCACTCCTTGTTGTCGGACTGTATGGCGGGCGTCAGACATGTTGGTATCCCACCGCTACCCCAGACCACCACGACTCCTTGTTGTCGGATTGTATGGCGGGCGACAGACATGTTGGTATCCCACCGCTACCCCAGACCACCACCACTCCTGGTTGTCGGAAGGACCACCACCACTCCTTGTTGTCGGACTGTATGGCGGGCGACAGACATGTTGGTATCCCACCACTACCCCAGACCACCACCACTCCTTGTTGTCGGACTGTATGGTGGGCGACAGACATGTTGGTATCCCACTGCTACCCCAGACCACCACCACTCCTTGTTGTTGGACTGCATGGCGGGCAACAGACATGTTGGTATCCCACTGCTACCCCAGACCACCACCACTCCTGGTTGTCGGACTGCAAGGCGGGCAACAGACATGTTGGTATCCAACCGCTACTCCAGACCACCACCACTCCTTGTTGTCGGACTGTATGCCGGGCGTCAGACATGTTGGTATCCCACCGCTACCCCAGACCACCACCACTCCTTGTTGCCGGGTTGTATGGCGGGCGACAGACATGTTGGTATCCCACTGCTACCCTAGACCACCACCACTCCTGGTTGTCGGAAGGACCACCACCACTCCTTGTTGTCGGATTGTATGGCGGGCGACAGAGATGTTGGTATCCCACTGCTACCCCAGACCACCACCACTCCTTGTTGTCGAACTGTATGGTGGGCGACAGACATGTTGGTATCAAACTGCTACCCCAGACCACCACCACTCCTTGTTGTTGGACTGCATGGCGGGCAACAGACATGTTGGTATCCCACTGCTACCCCAGACCACCACCACTCCTGGTTGTCGGACTGCAAGGCGGGCAACAGACATGTTGGTATCCAACCGCTACTCCAGACCACCACCACTCCTTGTTGTCGGACTGTATGGCGGGCGTCAGACATGTTGGTATCCCACCGCTACCCCAGACCACCACCACTCCTTGTTGCCGGATTGTATGGCGGGCGACAGACATGTTGGTATCCCACTGCTACCCCAGACCACCACCACTCCTGGTTGTCGGAAGGACCACCACCACTCCTTGTTGTCGGATTGTATGGCGGGCGACAGAGATGTTGGTATCCCACCGCTACCCCAGACCACCACCACTCCTTGTTGTCGGACTGTATGGTGGGCGACAGACATGTTGGTATCCCACTGCTACCCCAGACCACCACCACTCCTTGTTGTTGGACTGCATGGCGGGCAACAGACATGTTGGTATCCCACTGCTACCCCAGACCACCACCACTCCTGGTTGTCGGACTGCAAGGCGGGCAACATACATGTTGGTATCCAACCGCTACTCCAGACCACCACCACTCCTTGTTGTCGGACTGTATGGCGGGCGTCAGACATGTTGGTATCCCACCGCTACCCCAGACCACCACCACTCCTTGTTGCCGGATTGTATGGCGGGCGACAGACATGTTGGTATCCCACTGCTACCCTAGACCACCACCACTCCTGGTTGTCGGAAGGACCACCACCACTCCTTGTTGTCGGATTGTATGGCGGGCGACAGAGATGTTGGTATCCCACCGCTACCCCAGACCACCACCACTCCTGGTTGTCAGACAGACCACCACCACTCCTTGTTGTCAGACTGTATGGCGGGCGACAGACATGTTGGTATCCCACCACTACCCCAGGCCACCACTACTCCTTGTTGTCGGACTGTATGGCGGGTGAAAGACATGTTGGTATCCCACTGCTGTCCAGAACGTTTCCAGACACGTCTTCAGCGTGGAAGATCATTCACTGGGGTGAATTGTCTCCCCGCTTTGAATCAAGCCCCGATGACCAGCGAAGACATGCTTGAATACCAAATTGACTGACGCTCATCATTATGGCCCGACTACCAGGAGCGATGGTTTGAGGTCCTCTTGATTGTCACCGCGGCGCCTTTACAGGATGCGGTACGTGGACGCTATTCTACGCCCCGTTTTATTGCCCTTCATGGCATGCAATCCTGGGCCTACGTTTCAGCAAGATAACGTCCGCCCACACAAGCCAAGAGTTTCCACAGTTTGTCTTCATGCTTGTCAAACCCTACCTTGGCCACCAACGCGGAAATCGGACATAATTTGGCATGATGTCTCTCATGAGGACATCCACAGTTCTTTCAATCAGTGCCAAGCCGAATAACTGCTTGCATAAGGACCATACGTGAACCAACGCGTTATTTACTACCTTAATTTGTGAAGCTCTTCCTCTTCAATAAATCATCCAATTTTTTTGAAACTATAGTCATTTGTTTGTCGGCACATGTTCATCTCATCTACATATTTCTGTCCTGTTTGGAAAATTCTTCGGGTGTGTCAATTATTTATTTATTTTTATTTATTTATTTACTTATTTTGTTAGAGTGAATAATAGGACTCTGATAGTACGTGGAGGAAAGAAGGTGACAAGATTAGAGTTGAATGTCCCGTCGACAACTAGTTTATTATCGATGAAGGTAAAGCTCAGATTCGGCGGAGGTTCGTGTCCTCGCTCGGGCATAGGTGTGTGTGTGTTTGTCCTTAGGATAATTCAGGTTAAGTAGTGTGTAAGCTTAGGGACTGATGACCTTAGCAGTTAAGTCCCATACGATTTCACACACATTTCAACAAAGCTCAGATTAGATAAAGATGGAAAAGGAGAGCTTAGCGGAAAACACTGAAAACCGACATGGATAAATGAAAAATCATATTCGTATCCAACGCACCGAATCCAATTAAGTTACATAACGACCTTCCTGACACAGGGACAGATTCTGCAACGTGTGGATACGGAGACATGAACATGATTCTGTAGATTTCCTGGAAGATGATTAGCATCCCCCACGGGGGCGCCCGATTTAACGCCAGGCGAAACAGCGCATTGAGGAAGCTTGTCACTTCGAGACACCACTAACTTAATACGAGGTGCATTCAAGTTCTAAGGCCTCCGATTTTTTTTCTCCGGACTGGAAAGAGATAGAAACATGCGCATTGTTTTAAAATGAGGCTGCGTTCATTGTCAGAGATGGCAGCACCGTACGGCAGATGGAATTTTACCTCCAGCGGCGAGAATGAGAACTGTTTTAAATACTTAAAATGGCGACGTTTTCCTTACTTGAACAGCGTGCAATCATTCGTTTTCAGAATTTGCGTGGTGTGAAACCAATTGAAATTCATCGACAGTTGAAGGAGACATGTAGTGATGGAGTTATGGAAGTGTCGAAAGTGCGTTCGTGGGTGCAACAGTTTAATGAAGGCAGAACATCGTGTGACAACAAACCGAAACAAGCCGGTCTGACGACATGATTGAGAAAGTGGAGAGAATTGTTTTGGGGGATCGCCGAATGACTGTTGAACAGATCGCCTCCAGAGTTGGCATTTCTGTGGGTTCTGTGCACACAATCCTGCATGACGACCTGAAAATGCGAAAAGTGTCATCCAGGTGGGTGCCACGAATGCTGACGGACGACCACATGGCTGCCCGTGTGGCATGTTGCCAAGCAATATTGACGCGCAACGACAGCATGAATGGGACTTTCTTTTCGTCGGTTGTGACAATGGATGAGACGTGGATGCCATTTTTCAATCCAGAAACAAAGCGCCAGTCAGCTCAATGGAAGCACACAGATTCACCGCCACCAAAAAAATTTCAGGTAACCGCCAGTGCTGAAAAAATGATGGTGTCCATGTTCTGGGACAGCGAGGGCGTAATCCTTACCCATTGCGTTCTAAAGGGCACTACGGTAACAGGTGCATCCTACGAAAATGCTTTGAAGAACAAATTCCTTCCTGCACTGCAACAAAAACGTCCGGGAAGGGTTGCGCGTGTGCTGTTTCACCAAGACAACGCACCCGCACATCAATCTAAAGTTACGCAACAGTTTCTTCGTGATAACAACTCTGAAGTGATTCCTCATGCTCCCTACTCACCTGACCTGGCTCCTAGTGACTTTTGGCTTTTTCCAACAATGAAAGACACTCTCCGTGGCCGCACATTCACCAGCCGTGCTGCTATTGCCTCAGCGATTTTCCAGTGGTCAAAACAGACTCCTAAAGAAGCCTTCGCCGCTGCCATGGAATCATGGCGTCAGCGTTGTGAAAAATGTGTACGTCTGCAGGGCAATTACGTCGAGAAGTAACGCCAGTTTCATCGATTTCGGGTGAGTGGTTAATTAGAAAAAAAATCGGATGCCTTAGAACTTGAATGCACCTCGTATCTCGACCATAGGTGTACTGCGCTGTGCATTCAGAATAACGGGCCCTCTATTAAACATCTCACTTAAATGAATATTCCACCATTAGAACAATCATCTGAAAGCAACTAATTATGAGCAGCATATTGCACCCAGTCCTAAACCTTTCTATGTTCCTAGCTCCCGAGCTAAAACTGATAGAAATTTGGTATGTACACAGTTATTTAAATACAGCAGCTAAATGACGTAAAAATAATAAGACATTATAATTGTTTACTGTAAATCTAAGGAGAGTAACTACATAAACAACGTTCTTTAACACGGCAGAAAGAGTAACGTTTCTTACATTTACCAATCTATATTGCACTTCACAAATACTCATCAGGACCTGAACGGAGGAGGTCAGTGGCGAATCGACTGTACAGACATCAGTGCGGGTCTCTGTTGTCGTTCTAACTGTTGGTACTAGGTGACACTCCAGTTTGAAAATCTTTTTGGAAATATGAGCTGAGATGGTATTGATCAGAGCCCAGGCAATTATAAATCAGTCCTTATGGTATTTCGCATTGCATCTAAACTGCAGCTAAATAATTCTTCATTCTGATGAAACCTGCTATACTTTCGCCATTAAAAAATAACGTGGGAACGTGTCTGACCACCTACGTCAGTCTCTCTTGCTTTCGACCCATGTCTTCCTGATTTTTCCCCCTTTATGTTATTTCATCCCTCTCGCCCCACATGGGCAAGGCGTTGGCTGTTCAAAATGGTTCATATGGCTCTGTGCCCTATGGGACTTAACTTCTGAGGTCATCAGTCCCCTAGAACTTAGATCTACTTAAACCTAACTAACCTAAGGACATCACACACATCCATGCCCGAGGCAGGATTCGAACCTGCGACCGTAGCAGTCGCTGCGCGCCTAGAACCGCGAGACCACCGCGGCCGGCGTTGGCTGTCAGCGGTATAATTCTACGTTCCTCACACAAGCGATTAAAAAATTGTTATGAGAAACAGAAACAAAATTGAGGCTATTTTTCATTTTAAATTAAAAATCAATGACGGACTGTGAAAAAAGGAAAGTATATACATTGCCGGAGGAGAGAGTATGTTCCATAGGGTTGATGGGTGTCTACCTGAGTACGCATGCTCAACTTATTGCAAAAGTGTTGTCAAGTAAATGTTTTTCAAATTTTTAGCTCCTATTACAATAACAGATTCGTGAAATAATTTAATGTTCGTACATATTTATAAGCAAGGACATTTATCAACTGTTAAGAGGCTTGAAGTTGTAACTGACAAACCATTTAAGGCCGACCCTGAAAAAATTACACACTGAAGAACGATTATATAATGCACATTAACGAGCCAACATTGCGACCAGTGCCTAGCGCGAAACTGAATGCCAATGCCGCCTTGTGACGTGGTTACGTCACATGGTGAGGAAAGTATATAAGTGAGTAGAGACGAGTGGGAAATCGTTCGTCGCCGATACCCAGGGCGCATATAGGAGAAAAGTCATTACCCTGCCTCTACCACACGTATCCAGAGTAACACCGGTGCTTCAGAAGATTGCGCAGTTGCTGCCCGACGGCTTCTACCTCCACCACTTCAACTCCTATCCGTTCATTTCTGCTGACCAACCTAAACCTACATTCCCTCACAAAGCCTGTGCCTTCACTCCTGAGGAGCTACAGAAGTTGCTCTAAATCCTCATGGAGTCACTGAGGCAGGTCAACACGCCCTTGCCGTCTTCACTGCCAGTGACTGGAAACATCTCGTCAGCTGTGCTGAGGAGAGAGGAAAGATCCTCCTCCGCATAGGTGTGAAGACCGGCTGAGACGAAGATGCGACCAGCCTGAACGAGGCAGAGCCTACACCGGACGGAACCTCCGAGCAGCCGCTTAGAAAGCCGTCGAAGAAGAAGGAGAAAGAGCGAGGATCGAGGTTGGGTGCTAAAAACACCACCCTGCCAAGACCTCCCCGGTGTACACATCCGCTAGCTTGCTATCAAAAATATGGTTCGTTTTTATTTGAGACAACCAGCTGCCAATCCAACTAGAGAGCAAACAAGTACGGACACCGACAGGTTACGCAGGAATAGCACGTAAGTGCTTAGCCTACATCAGTTCAGGGGATGCCAAGTGAGCAGTGGGAAATCATTCTTGCGAAGATACGAGCCGAAAACGGAGAAAACGGCTGACACAGGGCCTAAACGACTTCCATGAAGGACAGATGGCAATGGCCCGGTGCATGAGATAAGCATCTGGGAAACGGTGAAGCATGTCGGCTGTTCGCATGGTAGTGTAGTGAGCACCTATGGGAAGTGGTTGAGAGACGCTGAAACCACAAGCAGGGGACAAGGTGTTTGACGACAACGTCTCATCGCAGACCGTGAAGGACACAGTTTTGGCCTCTCTGCAAAGTAGGATAGGCGTCCGTCTGTGACACATCACACGACGGAGTGCAATACTAGTGAAGGCACAAGCCTTTCGGAGCGCGCCATTTAGAGCAAGGTTTTGAACATTGGCCTCCACAGCAGACGACGTCCACGTGTTCTCACGTTGACCGGACGACATCGTCAATTACGATTGCCGTGAGCACGGAATCATTGAGAGTGGGTCGTGGGTCAATGGCAATGTTCTCCTGATTGGGTGAATCACGTTTCTTGTTACATCAGGTCGATGATCGTGTCCACGTACGCTGTCATCATGGTGAACGGCTGCTCGAAACATGCACCGAACTTGATCGTGGGTGACAGCATTATGCTGTGGAGAATATTCACCTGGGTGTCCATACGCGTTGTATTAGTAACTGAATGCACTATGATAGCTGTGAAATATGTTGACATATCGCGCACCACCTGCATCCCATCATCCTTGATGTCTTCCCATAAGGTGATGGCATCTTTCAGCATCATCTTGCTCCACTGGTTTGAGGAGCATAATCATACTCTGGCTTCGCGCCCACAAAACAACGGCACGATTTAACGGAAACTGCTTGCCATGTGGGTAAATTTCTGGTGCCGCACATCACCGAAAGGCTATCAAGGACTTGTCGAAACCATAGCATGCAGAATCACTACTGTACTTCGTTCCCAGAGTCGAATTAACGTACTGTTAAACAGGTGATCATAATGTTTTGGGTAATCAGCATAAGATATTTAGCATTAAAACACAAACATTTGTTTCAGAGCCAAAAGACAGGAAAAAAGTAGACGGTATGCTCTATGCCATAGTTGATAAAGACAAAAGAAAAGTACAAGAAAAATTAATGAATTATTAACGGCCTGCCCCAAAAATGAAGCAAAGCACACTACAGTTTAAAGCTATTTGTAGTGTTCTCTTCTAGCTAGACAGATTTACGTTGTGAATTACTTGTTTCCAGTAAAGATTTTTGGGCTCTGCCAGATCTCATTTAAGCACGCTGCCCAACCCGAATCATGTTTTCTCAGTCGATATGATTACAAGATATAACAGATGAGAGTTTTCCCACGTATTTATCAGAAATAAATATGATAATGTGTTATATATGAATTTTTAGTAATCATTCCTCAAGCAACTAACGGTGTTGCATTCTGTCTTATTTCGTTAAGAAACCCGATGAAGTAGGAGGGGTAAAGGATTGCATTGCGTTCAATTCCTAGAGAACTGTCCCGTCTAAGAATACCTTAGAAAGAGCAGACTGATCTTTCCATTTGTGCGGAACCACAGTCATCTAGAAATTTTTGAAAAAAATTTCCTCCATTTGATTGTTAATTGTTCATTTATTTTACAGAATCATGATTTCGGTTTTATACCCATTTTAAAGTGCATGTTGAAATTTTAAAATGTGTCGGACCTATCTGTAAAATGTCATCGTCGAAAAAACGTATTTCTAGTCTTATGTACCAGTTGTCGTATTACAGGACATGAGTAAAAATCGAAGATACATAATGTGGCTAACATTATGCAAAGTGAAAAACTATTAACATACAGTATGGCGTATTTAACAGCCAATATGTTCCTGTGACCTGCATGACCTGCATTCATCACAACTGTTCATCAACTGCACTTTCTTTTGCGGCGGGTGGGACAGGGAGGGGGGGATGGGTAGCAAGAGAGTTGATGAATAAACGTGGCGAATGCAGGTCACAGGAAAATCTTGGCTGTTATACATTCCATACTCTACATTTATAGTTTTTCACTGTGCACAATGTCAGCCACATTATGTATCTTCGACTTGTACTCATATCCTGTAATACGACAACTGATATTTAAGAGCAGAAATACGCTTTTCAATAATGACTTAACGCAGACAGAACACAAGTATTTTAAGGTTTCAACATGCACTTGAGAACGGCTATAAGGCCGAAATCATGACCTTGTAAAATAAATAAATGAACAAATGACAGTCAAATGGTGGAAATGTCTCAAAATAATGCTGACAGACTGATACAACTATAGACAGAAGCCATCCACTAAATTAAGAAAAATATCGTGTATTAGACAACTGAAATAATCAAGTACTTACCTGCACTGACGAAATAGAATCCAACAACAGTAACCATGCTGACCAAGAGTTAAGCGAGCCAATCTTTGTGACTCACTGATGATGTACATACCTGCAAAGAAACGGAAATATTTACTATATTGATTCATTTCGTTGCACTATTGAGTCAGCTACATCTCTGATATAACAAAAAAATTAAAAAAAAATAAGCTCATGAGAGAATATTGTAGAGTCTCCGATATTCGAATTATGTTATTTCTCAGGTTTTCTCGTTCGAGTAATAACGTGGTTTCGCGTGTTCAGTTGAGTCGTTCACTCAATTTTATGCACAATACCCGGCGGAGGTTCAGTCCTCCCTCGGGCATGGGTGTGTGTGTTTCTCCTTAGGATAATTTAGGTTAAGTCGTGTGTAAGCTTAGGGACTGATGACCTTAGCAGTTAAGTCCCATGAGATTTCACATACATTTGAACATTTTTTTATGCACAATATTTCGACGACCGGCCGAGTCGTATTATTTAGATGCTGTGACCAGTGTTGTTAAGCGTACTCACGGCCTGAACACAAACCAGACGGAAGTTACCATGAAAACCTCCCTAGAAGGTTCATCAGAATTAGGAAATGGGACTTCTTATTTAATTCAGCGCTTATGCGTTCCAGACAAACATATGAAAGGCTAATGTGTGTGTAAATGTATTTGTTTCTCTGTATTACAACGTAAAATCGATTATTTGTTCTATTTGTGCACTGTACCTGCAGGTGTTGAACAAAAATATGGAAACACCGCGAGGAGTGCATGCTTGAACGTCAGCTAGCCCTGCATGTTGCGCCGATGTACGAGGGGCATTCAATATTTAACAGCCAATATGTTCCCGTGACCTGCATTCATCACAACAGTTCATTAACACATTTGTTTCCTCGGCCAGTTTCGGCTGAAAAATGCGAAATTTGTCGTGGTACAGCGTGGGATATTCCCGCTTTAGCCCCTACAGTTTGATGAAGCTCCGGTAGGTGGTTTCGATATATGTAGCCGTCAAAATGGCGTCTGTAACGGAGGTACGTTGAAAGCAGATAGCTGTCATTTGAGTTTCTTTCGGTAGAAAACCAGAGCATCGTAGATATTCGTAGGTGCTTGTAGAATGTCTTCTGAGACCTGGCAGTGAACAAAAGCACGGCAAGTCGTTGGGCGAGACGTCTGTCATCATCGCAACAAGATCGCGCAAACTTTTCCGATCTTCCGTTCTGGCAGACCGCCCACAACTGTGACGCCTGCAGTGTTGAAACGTGCGGACACTCTCATTCGAGGTGATCGACGGATTACAATCAAACTCTTCACTGCACAACTGGACGTCTCTGTTGGTAGTGCTGACACACTCGTCCACAAATTGGTGTACTCAAAGGTGTGGGTCCTCAGGGTTCCTCGCCGCCTGACAGAAGACCATAAAGGGCAACGAAGGACCATCTGTACGGAATTAAGGGGAGCAGTGCGTGGATGACAGGGAGGTTACTGATGCAGCAAGACGCTCGCTCCGTCATCGACCAGCAGAGTGGTAACATGCAGGCATGTAGGCCCTCCCAGTAAAGCGACATAAAGCCCGCCCGGCTAGCCACGCGGTCTAACGCGCTGCTTCCCGAGCGGGAAGGCGTGCCGGTCCCCGGCACGAGTCCACCAGGCGGATTATCGTCGAGGTCCGATGTGCTGGCCTGCCTGTGGACGGTTTTTAAGGCTGTTTTCCATCTGCCTCGGCGAATGCGGGCTTGTTCCCCTTATTCCGCCTCAGGTACGCTATACCACACAAAGATTGGGGTTACACTCGTCTGGTATGACACGTTCCTTGGGAGAGTGGGGGTCCACTGGGGGCCTAACCGCACAATAACCATGGGTGCGGTGTGGGGAGGCGGCGAAGTGGGTGGACTGCTGTGGCCTGTTGTGTGGGGTTGTGTACCTCTGAGGGCTACGGCGGAACGAAGCCCATCCGTTGTTTCTGGGTCCCCGTTTCCACACACATACACAAGGTGGCATACGCCCATCACATCGAGAGGAGATTTTATTGAAAAATATGGTTTTGTAGCCAAAAGAGTGGGGAATGATACAGTGTATTGGAATCCTGAATAAAACCAACCAGTTTCCAGAGAAAGGTTTGTTGCATTACTTATCGAACGTATTTGACCACTAACGGCAAGTATGCAATTGACATTCGTGGTCAGAACAGTGTTTTGTGTGGTTGTGAATGCATTGTGCCGGAGCTAAGTGAATTTCATCGTGGGAAAATTGTTGGTGTTCGTATGGTGGATGTTCCCATAGCTAAAATACCCGAAGTGTTTGGTGTTTCAAGGCGTACCGTATCGAAGAGAGAAAGAGAGAAACACTACTCACTAAGCCCCAACGCGAATGAATATATGTGTTGAGTAATCGTGAAGGACGGGACGGTCTATGAAGAGTATTGTGACGAAAAATAAAACGACGACAGCTGCAAAAGTCATTGCAGAACTGAATTTCTCATTCGCGAACAGTGTGAGAACCAGACACGAAGGGAAGTCCGTAAGCAGGGAATTGCTAGGCGAGCTGAAATTCGAAAACCAATCACCAGTGACAGAAATACCCGTAAGAGGGAAAGGTGATTCCGAAAATTTCAAATCTGGACTACGGATCAGTGGAGGAACGTTATTTGGTAGTATGAGTCTTCTTTCACAGTGTTTCCAGTAGCTGGACGGGTTGATGTCCCAAAAGTGAAACATGGTGAGGATTGGGTAGCGATTTGGGTAGCCATACCGTGGCATTCATGGGCCACATGGGTACTCTGCAAGACCATTACTGCCAAGGATTATATGACCTACTTTGCTGGCCGGCCGATGTGACCGAGCGGTTCTAGGCGCTTGAGTCTGGAACTGCGCAATCTCTACAGTCGCAGGTTCGTAGGCATGGATGTGTGTGATGTCCTCAGGTTAGTTAGGTTTAAGTAGTTCTAAGTTCTGGGGGACTGATGACCTCAGATGTTAAGTCCCATAGTGCTCAGAGCCATTTGAACCATTTTGAGCCAACTTTGCTGATCAGGTGCACCCCATGGTACGCTTTCTGTTCTCCAATGGCGATGTTGCGATTCAAGACGGTGTCACTCAGCTCCCATCGTACACGACTGTTTTTATGAGCGAGAGGTCACGAGAATGACTCGTCGAATCTCCCTTTGCCTCCACAATCGCAGCTCCCAATATTATTGAGTCTCTGTTGTCTACTTTGGAGAGAAGAGTACGTGATCTCTGTCCTCCTCCATCATTGTTACCTAAACTTGCCACTACATTTCAAGAAGAAAGGAATAAGATTTCCTTGAAAACCGTATAGGTCCCGTATTTTTCCATTCCGAGACGACTGGAGGCTGTTCTGAGTACCAACGGGTTCTGCACACCGTTTAGGAGTGGTAATGTGTTTTTGGTGTTTCCACATTATTGTGCATCCTTGATTGTCTAAGTCGATCGTTGTCGATTCACTCGAGGTTTAATGATTACTGATCCTGCAGTTTTTTTATTGTTGTTATTCTCCACTCCTAGGAGTAGGGCCAGCCGTTTTAGAGTCGGTCCATAGTAGAGTCGCGGTTAGTTTCAGACAATACTAGATAAACTTATAGTGGGCAGAGAGAGTTCCCAACTGGGAATAAATGGGAGGGTTTCATCAGTTCCGGAGTTTACCAACAAATCGTGGCAAACCTACCAAAAACATTGGATGGAATTGGTGGATTGGAAACACTTTAATATATTTGTAGGTAATTTCCTTCATTGTCCATGACAAAAATTCAAATCTCGTGTTTATATATTGTGTATGTGCAGGTTTTTTACTGTCCGGGGTGATGTGTTGTTCGCTGATCCTGCATCTACTGTATGTTAACCTCAAGTCAAGTGCGTCAGTTTCAGCTACGGGAGACAGAGCCATCAAGCAGGAGCGAGAGAGAATGATACAGAGAGTGCGACAAAGAGAGAGGGTATATCTGACAGAGCTAGACAGGCTGAGTGGGATACAATAGAAACCGTGTTGCACGCCCGAGAACAATGGACGCGCCAGCGGGTATGGAAATGCTGGCTCGTGTTGGCGCCGATTGCCGCTCTGCTTTCGATGTCTTTGCAAGGGTGTCATAACAGCGAGCGGTACGTGCAAACGACAGGCGTCGTTCGTGGCTCGACTGCCAACATCCGGGGAAGTGTGTCAGACCAGTGTTTACCGAACCTACACGAGGGAAAGTCGGTAATCTGGTAACAATGTGACAGCAGAAAATGAGAGAGAGAGCAGTGATTATTTACGAAAGCGCTTACAGGTGAGTACAGAACGGTACTTCACAATGACTGTATGGCCACGTACAACGAACAAACCCATTAGGACTGCGTGGAATGTATATGTTTGTTTTTACTGTGTCTAAATCAGTGGTAACCTAGTGCATAGATTAAATTACCAGTGAAGTTGGTTTTTAATCATTCTGTAGATTTTAAGGCGGTAATTTCGTACCAATCAGGAGGCGACATACATTTTTTTCGTCAGGAGGCAAGATACACTTTTTTTCCGACTGCACGTACTCTACACATATTTTATTCCGCAGTTCCGGTTTGGAGGGTCATAGCTGAAACTTCTTGTCAGATTAAAATTGTTTGCTGTACTGTGACTCAATCCCGGAGCGGGCAAACGTAGTGATGGAAGTAAAGCTGAAACGGCGAGTCGTGGGTTGTGGCTGGATAGCTTGACATTGCTTCTCACCGAACTCAAGGGCACTGACATACAGAATTCATTGCAACATTGTTGTTTTCAATCCGTCGTAAAACAGTATCTGTGTGTCATTCTCGACACAGATAAGGAACGAAAATAACACTGATGACTGAGCATTCAAGTCAGTAATACAATCACGTCGTGGAACAAGACGCTTGGGAAAGTCATGTCAAGTAACAAAGAATAGACCCATGAGAGTGCAACAGAGGAGAAACATCGTTTCGTGTAACTTTTTCAATTTAATTTTTTCTTTTTTGAAAGTGTAAGGACTGAAAATGATATGTTTTGCATTTCACGTCTCTGGCTACAGCACGCAGAGACAGTGGTCGCGCGTGTTTGAATTGGGCTTGTGGGAATGTGTGTGTGTTTACTAATTGAGGAAAAGGCCCTTTGGCGAGAAGCTAAAAATATAGCACTCTTTTTGCCGTGCTGTTTAATTTCTTTAATTGCATCTCAAAGCTGTGGAAACAAGACATTAATGTAGCATAAAGAAAATGCTCAGTAAGAAGACTTAAAACAATTTTTTTAACGTGTTCTTGTGGATAAAAAATGCCGACTGGTAAAATATGCATTATTATTATTATTATTATTGATTCCTTGGCTATTGTAAATGATTTAGTGATGATCATTAACCTATGCATCCTAATTTCAAAAAAGCTGTAATTCGCTGCATTTTGGTACACTAAAAGATTTTAGTAAAAAAAACATCATGTGACAGAAAATTTGTCTGTGAAAGGCAAAGGTTCTGGGTTCGAGTCCCAGCCCAGAGACAGTTTTAATCTGTCATGAAGTTTAAAGTCAGCGCACCCTTTGTCGTAGAGTGGAAATTCATGTGGGAGAAATGATAGTTTTTCTTAAGATGGTAGGTAGCCGTAACTACGGTGCCTTTGGGCGTCTCTTTCGGCCGTGCACTGGGATAGTCTTTATTGAGGGATGTTTTAGTTGGTGAAAGCGACATGGAGTGGAAACTTAACATTCGTTTGAGTTTAATGAAAGAACTTTGCCTTTCGTCTTGTACCTTGTTTTTAAGTGTACACTGGGATTAGATTTGCCATAAGAATAAGACCATTTACTATTGGATACTGTCTTCGGTTGACGTTGAGGACATAACGGGCCTAGGGATCGAATCTATTCGTTGGTCTGATGCAGCCAACACCGTCGAATAGGCTCTGTAATATCACAAAAGTTCCGCCTTCGGGAAGCAGTCTGTTTTATCCCGTGATCTGATATGTTGATTTCTTTTGTGTCACATTTTGCTTGGCTCTCTTTGACGAGGCGCCACATTATGCCTAAACGTATTCGAGAACTTCGCTCCTTCCGTTTACTGAAATATCTGTCGACACCAAAATCTGAATGTTATCGGTCGTACTGTACAATGATGCCTCAATATTATTTCAACCGCAATAAGAATCAGCCTTTTGCCAACCATCCAGTGAGAATTCTTGTGGAAACGGCCACCATCAACCACGTACCTCCCATTACGCAAGTCTGTCTCTCATTCGTAGTTCAAATGACTCTGAGCACTATGGGACTTAACTTCTGAGGTCATCAGTCCCCTAGAACTTAGAACTACTTAAACCTAACTAACCTAAGGACATCACACACATCCATGCCCGAGGCAGGATTCGAACCTGCAACCGTAGCGGTCGCGCGGTTCCAGACTGTAGCGCCTAGAACCGCATGGCCACTACGGCCGGCTCTCATTCGTAGTCATGTGTTTCGTGACCTCATAAGTTCGCTATCATAGGAAATCAGTCTTTTGTGTTACTTTCGCCTCTATACGTGCTAAAGAACCTTCAAGAGACAGGATATTTTATTTTGTGTTGGTGAAGTTCGATAACAGCGCGATTTCGATTAAATGAGTAGCACTCCTCGCCGTCATTTCAGTGTTCGCCACCGTGTTGAAAAAATCTATTGCATAACTGCTGTTTCTAAGTTGTGTTCTCAAAATTATTTTCTTTGATGAGTGACGTGTTTACAACTGTTTATCGTTTACAATAAAACAAGCAGCGTTGTCTACGTATACAAACGTAAACCGCTAGGCTCGGCGAGACTCGTGTTGCAGTTTGAATGGTGTGCTGGCGCATTGTTACATTGCTTCCCTTCCGTTGTCAAAACCATTAACCGAAAACACCGCATGTACTCACTCAAGCAGAACAGTTACATTTATGACGCACATTCTTTCCAATTAGGCTGATGAACAACCCATCTGAATCAGCCAATGATATCATAGAAGGTTATCATTTTTAGAAATTCATTCGAAGGAGCATTCCTCCACTGAAGAAGAAAGGTTTAAGTTCAACTCAAATCGATATCAAGGCCATTACTCCCGGAGTAATATTATGAATTCTTCTCAGGGATCTTCGTCTACCCGCAGCATTAAGCAAATTAAGTTTTTAAGTTACCTGAATACGTATAATGGTAGCGAAAATTACAAGTTGGCCACTATTTCAACTTCTGGCGACGATGTGTAGTGACCAAAGAAATGATAAAACGTTGACTTTCTTCTTTATGCCCCCCACCACACACACAAGCACACAAATACAGACGCGTTCGCTCACATATTTATAGGCGTCCTTTCTTTGTTTGATGAAATTTCACATAAAATGTCAGATCCTTACAAAAAAAGAAAAATAAACTTAGAGTTAGAATGGTACACGGAGTGCTGGCAATGAAGATGTAGAAACGAGGAAAAATTACACGTACTCAGAGTTGCGTGACGACGTTTCTCTCATTAGGAAAAACATTCCGTGTAACATTACGGAAGGGTGAAAGGAAAGATAACTGTATCCTTCCCAGGCACAGATTGGACGTTATTATAAAGGGAAAGGTATTGGCAGTGGATACGACAACCTCAGAATCGACTCTTGGTATACAGGTGTAGGGGCTTTTCCCGTCGCCCTTGTAACAAAACAACGCGAACAACGTTCGCTGAGCGGTCGTTGTGAGGCACTGTTGGTAGCCACTTGGTTCATCCGGGTGGTCGGTCCAAGTCTATTCGCCCGTCCCCGCAGCCATTGTTCACCCCTACCATCTATAGCCCCGTGGTGCACCACAGTTGCCGGCGGCATGCGAACAGTTACCAAACTTGGTCGTTGCTGTGGTATCGATAGTTACGATGCCACAGCATAGGTGCTCGTTCTTAAGTTGGCCCTACGAGGGCGGAAGATCTTCGCCGACGACAGCGCCCTCTAGCCGGCGCTGTGCAGCTCTACGAGCGCCGCTCCAGATTCTGCCCATTTGATCACGAGTTGTAGTTCTGTCAGAGACAGCAAAGGACTTGGATGAGCAGTTGAACGGAATGGACAGTGTCTTGAAAGGAGGATGTAAGATGAACATTAACAAAAGCAAAACGAGGGTAATGGAATGTCGTCGAATTAAGTCGGGTGATGCTGAGGGAATTAGACTAGGAAATGAGACACTTATCGTAGTAAAGGATTTTTGCTATTTGGGGAGCAAAATAACTTGGTTCAAATGGCTCTGAGCACTATGCGACTTAACTTCTAAGGTCATCAGTCCCCTAGAACTTAGAACTAATTAAACCTAACTAACCTAAGGACATCACACACATCCATGCCCGAGGCAAGATTCGAACCTGCGACCGTAGCGGTCGCTCGGTTCCTGACTGTAGCGCCTAGAACCGCACGGCCACTTCGGCCGGCCGCAAAATATCAAACGATGGTCGAAGTAGAGAGAATATAAAATGTAGACTGGCAATGGCAAGGAAAGCGTTTTTGAAGAAGAGAAATTTGTTAACACCGAGTACAGATTTAAGTGTCAGGAAGTCGTTTCTGAAAGTATTTGTATGGAGTGTAGCCATGTATGGATGTGATACATGGACGATAAATAGTTTGGACAAGAAGAGAATAGAAGCTTTCGAAATGTGGTGCTACAGAAGAATGCTGAAGATTAGATGGGTAGATCACATAATTAATGAGGAGTTATTGAATAGAATTGGGGAGAAGAGGAGTTTGTGGCACAACTTGACAAGAAGAAGGGACCGGTTAGTAGGACATGTTCTGAGGCATCAAGGGGTCACAAATTTAGTATTGGAGGCCAGCGTGGAGGGTAAAAATCGTACAGGGAGACCAAGAGATGAATACATTAAGCAGATTCAGAAGGATGTAGGTTGCAGTAAGTACTGGGAGATGAAGAAGCTTGCACAGGATAGAGTAGCATGGAGAGCTGCATCAAACCAGTTTCAGGACTGAAGACCACAACAACAACAACGATCACGAGCAGACGACCTAGCAGGATTGTTTCTATTGCATAGTCGGCGAGCCACTACAGATTTTGTTTTGTAGCTTCTAGTCGATGTTAGCTTTGGTCGATGTACGGCTTCGCACCTAGGTGCTCATCTGAGCCAAAGTTAAGTAACAATTTATGTATTCATATTCTTCCTACAGTAAATGTGCTTTAAATTTACACGTAGTACCGAAGTACTGCACCTTTTCCAGCTCCTACTCGCGTCCTTCACTCTCGGCCTATTTTGCAGAAGCAGTTCACAGGAGCAGATCCACGCGCCACCTTTCCAGGCGGGATACAAAAGATGTTGAAATACTTCCACCCCTGGCTCGAAAGCCAATGACCATACCCCTTTTGGACGTCAGATAAATCGCTCCGTTTCCGCATTACACCACCAACTGCACTGTTTTCGCGTCCCACGGACACTCTTTATATACCCTCCATAGCAAGTATTGCCACCTGCCGTGTGTGAGTGCTTATTGTATATTGACGTTGTGCTTAGGCTGCGGTCACATTAATTTGACTGGATCATGTGGAAGGTACTAAAGAGCGGTGCCCGATTGATGTTCACAGTAACCGTTAGTTTAAGATAAACGAGATTCAAGAACGTCTAAAGAACTATAAAGGCCAAAGCCCTTCAAACAACTAACTTAAGAGAAAATTAATCAACAAGAATCCACTCACGTAACCCATCAAATAAAAAGATAATATACGTACTTTAATCGTATTCCCTAACGCACTGTGGAGAAAATCTTGACAGTAACGTAGTTTGTTCACAGTGACCACCATTAGACCTCCAACAATATTTTAGGTCGGGTGAGGGGCAGAGAGCAAGAATTTTCTCCCCTGACATCGAGGGAGGGAGCTCGAACCACTCTACATTCCGGTGTTATCGAAGCATAACTCATACACTGGTCCAATAATGATACAGCTTTCTTTTAACCAAAGTAAAAATCAATTTTGTAAGAGCAAACCGACATTGGACTGTTATTAATGTCTTTGTCTTCAGTGCTATACAGATTTCAGCGTTAATGGCATTATGATGTACAATGCTATAAGTTCGTAGGCCATTAACGCGTCATATATGTTAAAGCAGTGCAGCCGCGCGGGAGTAGCCGAGCGGTCTGGGGTGCTGCAGTCATGGACTGTGCGGCTGGTCCCGGCGGAAGTTCGAGTCCTCCCTCGGGCATGGGTGTGTGTGTTTGTCCTTAGGATAATTTCGGTTAAGTAGTGTGTAAGCTTAGGGACTGATGACCTTAGCAGTTAAGTCCCATAAGATTTCACACAAATTTTTTGAAAGCAGTGCAAAGCAGGTAAACAAGACTAAGACTGGTTGGTTTTGTTTACCTGCTTTGGATTACCTTAACAGATATGACATGTTAATGGCCTAAGAACTTTTAAAATGTACTTGATAATGGCATAAAAGCAGAAATATAGAGTCTACAGAAGATAAATATAGTAATACACAACCAAATGGCGGTTTACTCCTTAAAAAAAAATGCAAGACCGTGGCTCTATACCATCGAATACGTTTTGAAAAATCAGTCGTCAGCTGCAGAAAATTTTTTATTTCCCTTTACTGGTTTAAACAAACCAGGAATTTGATACAGGTTTAAATAACATGAAAGCTGACGTCAAATAAGGATCGGACGATAAACACGTCATTCGTTCAAATGGTTCAAATGGCTCTAAGCACTATGGGACTTAACATCTGAGGTCATCAGTCGCCTAGACTTAGAACTACGTAAACCTAACTAACCCAAGGACATCACACACATCCATGTCCGAGGCAGGATTCGAACCTGCGACCGTAGCAGCCGCGAGGGTTCCGCACTGAAGCGCCGAGAACTACTTGGCCACAGCGGCCGTTAAAGAGAGGTTGCTACTGTTGGTTGCTATTCATAGCATATTTTTTGTATTTTTTTGCGATGTGACACTGTTTTTTGTTTCTTTAACGAAGGTCATCTTTATCGTCCGATCATTATCTGACATCGCCTTAACAGTGATTTAAGCCTGCGTGAAACATCCGATTATTACAGATTAATCTGCTGAAACTGGTAAAGTGAAACTAAAATTTTTGTACAGCTGACAATTCAGCTTCATTTTTGTGGTATCAACGATTGATACCACCTCACGCGCGTCAAAGTTGGCAACGGAATTGTAAATATACGTGAGACGCCGATAGCGGCCTTGCGGGATCCGGAGAACCGAATTTTGCACGCCCGCTGCACAACGTCTCCTGCGGCTCCGTATGAGAAGCCCCTCTGCGACCACAGTATAAGACGGACGGCGGCAGTCAAGACAGCCATCTCATACAAGCAGCCCATTCATACTTGGAGCCTGTTTACTACGTGATGCTACGCAGACGCTGCCTAGTCGCGGCTCCGTCACCATCATTCGTGCTTCAGTACAGAGAGCCTCATCCTTGTTACTATTGTATCAGCTGGACTGTTCCCTGCTGCATTATTTATAATGAGCCTTCGTTCACTTGGAGAAATACAAATAAGTATTCTTCTGTTTACTGTATTATCTTGTTCAGAGGGCAAGAGAGTACAAAGCCGTACACAACAATTTCTGTTGAAAGAATACACGCCACACATGCTGATCAACAGCTTTGAATAAAATAATAGAGTTTTCTGCAGTGTAGGTTTCAGTTCCACTGTACTATAGTATCATTTGTTGCAAAAGAACGGAGAAGCAGCAGTACTAGAGTGAATATGTTTGATTTCTATCTAGAGAGAGAAAGTGCGTAGGCCATAGTATGTAGATGGTGCCAGCGAGGAGTGCGCCCAGTCTGGGCCCCGAGCAGCTCTCGGGACGCACTTTCGCCCGGTCGTCACCCGAGCCGCCTGATATCCGCCTGGGAGCCGCGGTATCGAGTGTCGCGTGTCGAGCTCTGCCCACGGACCGCCGTCGCCCGCTTCACTTTCGTCGCCGCTGGCCGGCGCTCCCAGAGAAACAGGAAGCGATATGCCGCTCGCCGCCGTACACTGTTACCCTGGCTGACCCGCCGGAGCGACTGCGGTGTGTGCCTGTAGTACACTGGCCACACGCCGCAGTACACTATACGCTGCGTGACAGGGCGTCAGACTCAGGTTTCCTCCGTCCTGTTCCATTCAGTGACTCATTGAAGGAAGTTTACGAGTCACTGCCCTGGAGACACCGCTTGCATAGGACAACAACGAGGAAGGAAATCGGCCATGTTCCCTTCAGATGAACAACCCCGGCTTCTGGATAAAAAGCTCACGTGCTAATATGCAGAAAATCCCAAGCTTTCGATTATGGCTTCCCTCATCATCGTCAAGGGCAAGGTCTGCCCTGGACCCTTCCTCCTGGCATAACGGCCTCTTTCGGTGAATGTCGGTAGTGTGCCTGTTCAGTGCAGGTGACTGTAATATCTGTGTGTATAATGCTGTGCTCAGTGTGGCATCGTGTGATACTGAGAGAAGAGAGAGGGTGAAATATAAAGGGACTGCCAGGCTTAAGGTCCCCATTCGACTGAAGAGTCAGCGTCAACAGCGTCATATGCCCTCACTCCATTAGATAAAGGACGGGTCACCATCACCAGTGTCACATGCCCTCACTCCATCACATAATGAACGAGTCGCCATCACCAGTGTCACATGTCCTCACTCCATCAGATAATGAACGGGTCACCATCACCAGTGTCACATGCCCTCACTGCCGGCCGAAGTGGCCGAGCGGTTAAAGGCGCTACAGTTTGGAACCGCAGGACCGCTACAGTCGCAGGTTCGAATCCTGCCTCGGGCATGGATGTGTGTGATGTCCTTAGGTTAGTTATGTTTAAGTAGTTCTAAGTTCTAGGGGACTTATGACCACAGCAGTTGAGTCCCATAGTGCTCAGAGCCATTTGAACCATTTTTGAACATGCCCTCACTACATCAGATAATGAACGAGTCACCATCACAAGTGTCACATGTCCTCACTACATCAGATAATGAACGAGTCACCATCACCAGTGGCACATGTCCTCACTCGATCAGATAATGAACGAGTCACTATCACCAGTGTCACATGTCCTCACTCCATCAGATAATGAACGAGTCACCATCACCAGTGTCACATGCCCTCACTACATTAGATAACGGACGAGTCACCATCACCAGTGTCACGTGTCCTCACTCCATCACATAATGAACGAGTCACCATCACCAATGTCACATGCCCTCACTCCATTAGTAAATGGACGAGTCACCATCAACAGCGTCATATACCCTCACACCACGAGATATTTTGGAGAGATTAAGAATACCATCCAGGACATTAGAACCAAGTCTGTTAATCACAAACTTCACACCAGTGTTTCTATTCCCCCCCCCCCTGCCCTCCCTTTAAAATTTCCTCACCCTCATGACTCTAAACGACTAATTTCAAGTCAAGACCATCGCACAGCCCTGCGTTAGTGACCTTCACACTCTGCTTTCACTGATTCCTCACAGTACCTGTTCTATAGTACCTGCGTCCAGAAGGTATCAGCGTTCTCAATGAAGTGGTCTCTTTCAACAGTTCCTGGTGCGCAAATTATGCTTTATCATACAGATACGCAAAATATCAGTCTTGTGCAGCTGAAAGTTTTATTCGTGTGTACAAAACATGTTTCGCTTATTCAGTCTAGGCAACTAGAAAAGTGTTTTTGTAGCTTCATTTACATAAATACTCCGCAAGCCACCGTTTGGTGCATGGCAAAGGGTATGTTGTACCATTACTAGTTTTCTCTCTGTCTGTCTCTCTCTGAGTGATTCTTGGCATTTCATAACAATTGTCTAACCGTTTACTAATAACAGGTTTGTTTTATTTCTTACGCTTTAATTCTTTGTGTTCTTTTCATGCAACCACGTGTTCTTATGCGATGCGCACAATACAGGGGCAAATTAACTCAAATATGCACTTTACGTTCGAAAACATTGACCAGGTATTGGAAGTTAGACCCTGATTCAACTACCGCCGCCATCTTTCGCTTCTCCGGTTGCTGTATGTAGTCGTCTGTGGTCGTCAGACTGCGGTTCGAATCAAGTATTAGTACGGCCCGTGGTTCTCAGCCGAATTTTATACTAATACATATCTAGAAACTACCAGCCGAATCCAAAACCGTCAGCTAACGTTAAGAGCTTCTTAAGAGTGTAGTTTTTCCGATCAGTGACAAAAGTACAGAGACAGTAATATTTTAAGATGTGCTTTATTTTAGTTCACGTTAGTAAATTCGAGCACTTTCCTCGCAGGTATAGGGGTAAGTAGCGTGGTCAATGCGGTATTAGAGGATGTGAGAGGAGGAATATTCTATTGTTTGTCTACCAGTACTGCAAACTCTCGGGCGTGCGACTTGAACCGACCACTTAAATTTCAAACGGAAATAACATGTATCATGAATGCACATTATAGAGAGGGTTATCTTCAAGTGTGGTACAGCCAGTGTGATTCCGTAATTGTGTTTCAAAATTTTCTGTGATGATGAATAAGGGTAAAAGTATAAATATGAGATAAGGGACTCTGGTACGGAAACGACCGAGTCGAAAGCTATAAACGAAAATTGTTCTGATACTTCTGAGAGTGGAATACATGTCCCAGTACTGTTGTTTCCAAGACTGTAGGATAGGCAACTTTCAGAGGTCGTTCTACGGACCAAGACAAGAAAAAAATGTCTATTTAACACGGGTTCACAAACGAGTACATTAAGAGCTATTAGCACTTATTTATTAGAAGAGATGTTTCAAAGTACCGAGGATGAACACGTGCTCTTAGCCCTTAAGGTATGAGACAATGTTTACTGGATATTTTTTCTTGTTTTAGTCTGTATTGCAACCTCTGAAAGTTGGCTACCCTGCAGTCTTAGCTACGGCAGTACCGGTACAGGTATTCCACAGTCAGAGGTATCAGGATGATTTTCGCTTGTTACTTTCAGATCGTTCGTTTCCGGACCAAGCTTTGTTGCGTGAAATTCATACATTTGTCCTCCTCCATCGCCCTTGAGCGTTCGTAACACCATCACGTAATCATCCTGCATCTGTAGCAAGGAATACGAAATTAAATTGAGACTGTTGTCATACTTGGTATTGAGTAGAAGATAAAATGACACTGCCGCGCGGGGTAGCCGAGCGGTCTCAGGCGCCTTGTCACAGTCCGCGCGGCTGCCCCCGTCGGAGGTTCGAGTCCTCACCTCGGGCCTGGGCGTGTGTGTTGTCCTTAGCGTAAGTTAGTTTAAGTTAGATTAAGTAATGCGTAAGCCTAGGGACCGATGACCTAAGCAGTTTGTGTTGTGGATTGGCAAGAGAGCCAACCCACTATGAGAGGAAGCCGAAAGGCACGCGTTTTAGCTCACGCAGGCTGGCGTGAGGTCTGGAACAGGTCAAGGAAATGAGACTAGCAAAAAAGGACGTAGCTGTGGAATACTTAACTTTAATCCATAAATGGTGAACATCGCTCTTGACGGTACATGTTTTACAGCATCAATAGTAACTGGTAATGGCGCCTTGCTAGGTCGTAGCAAACGACGTAGCTGAAGGCTATGCTAACTATCGTCTCGGCAAATGAGAGCGTGTTTTGTCAGTGAACCATCGCTAGCAAAGTCGGCTGTACAACTGGGGCGAGTGCTAGGAAGTCTCTCTAGACCTGCCGTGTGGCGGCGCTCGGTCTGCAATCACTGATAGTGGCGACACGCGGGTCCGACGTATACTAACGGACCGCGGCCGATTTAAAGGCTACCACCTAGCAAGTGTGGTGTCTGGCGGTGACACCACAGTTTGGACCCATAATACCTTACCCCAAATAAATAAATAAATAAAATGACACTCAAAACACTTAGTAAACATTTTTAATCGCTTGTTATAATGCATTTAACCATAAGAGGGGCGGTCGCAAGTTTTTATCCCGAGATAGTTACCGTAATGTCTCGCACAAACAATACCACCACCTCTTACGGTGACCCTTTGTGGGTATGCAAATCAAATTTCGCGGCTCCAGCTTCGTTAGCTTTGCCACTAGGATGCGTTGTATACCGTAGTGTAAGCAAAATGGCGAATATCGAGAGAATGGAGAACTCTGCTGTGACTGAATATCTTCATTTGAAGGGAATGACGCCCAAGGAAATTACGGAGGATATGCGGAATACACTTAAGAACGGTGCTCCGTGTTATGCAATAATGAAAAACTGTGTGCCCGACATCAAACGTAGAAGAACGAGTGTGGAGGATGCGCCAAGGAGCAGAAAGCCTGTCACCGTTGCCACTGAGGAAACAGTGGGTGCAATTCACGATACGATTTTGCTGGATCGTCGAAAAACCTTGTAGCACACTGAAACCACATTTGGAATCTCCCATGAGCGTGCTCATGACATTGTTGTGGACATTCAGGGAATGCGGGAAGTTTCATCTCGGTAGGTCCCGAGAGACTTGAATGCAGATCAGAGACGGGAGATTGTGCAGTGTTGTGAAGAAATCGTGCGCCAATTTGAAGCGGATGAAAACGGCTTTCTTGCAAGGTATGTGAAAATGGACGAAACTCGGATTCACCACTTTGATCCTGAGACAAAACAACAGTCACAAGAATGGAAACTTCCTTCATCCCCTAGCCCAAAGAAATTTCCGGTGCAAAAAATTTGCCGGTAAGGTGATAGCATCGGTCTTGTGAGATGCAGAAGGGGTAATTATGGTGGATTACTTGCAAAAGGGCGTAAATATCAATGCATCATACTACTGCATCCTCCTGTGCCGTTTGGGAGAACAGATAAAGAAAAAAAGCGCGGAAAATCGGCGCGCGGAGTTCTTTTGCATCAGGACGAAACACCGGCGCCCAATGCCCACGCAACACTGGAAACCCTGTTTCCTTTACTTTACGTCTATGGTCACTAACTTTTTGTTAACAGATTACCGGTTTCGGTGTATAATGACCATCATCACATCTGTTTCATGAAACTTTGTTTTAATGTTTTACGTCTATGGTCACAAACTTTTTGTTAACAGATTACCGGTTTCGGTCTATAATGACCATCATCAGATTTGTTTTATAAAACTTTGTTTTTGTGACCATAGACGTAAACTAAAGGAAACATATTGCATATAGGGGTCTCTGTTTTATTCGCGACGCTGTCGCAGCTTGTGAAACTGGAACCTCTGCCTGACTATGGGTTCGAATTGTTACATCATCCGCCATATTCTCCAGATTTTGATCCATCAGACTTTTTTCTTTTCCCAAACCTAAAAAAAGGACCACAAAGGACGACGATTTGACAATGATGATGCAGATATATGCTGTAGGACTCGAAATCGAAGACCTTTTATTTGAATGGTTTGCAGAAGTTATCTGAGCGTGCCCGCAAGTGTACATGGGTATTATATCGAACGCTTCTAGGCGCTTCAGTCTGGAACCGCACGACCGCTACGGTCGCAGGTCCGAATCCTGCCTCGGGCATGGATGTGTGTGATGTCCTTAGGTTAGTTAGGTTTAAGTAGTTCTAAGTTCTAGGGGACTGATGACCTCAGATGTTGTCCTATAGTGCTCAGAGCCATTTGAACCATTTACTATATACAAAAATTAATTGGTATTGTGAAATTTCTGTTATTGTTTACTTGTCAGGCTAGAAACTTTTCGACCCCTCCTCGTAGTTACTGTTATTAATCAATTAATCATCCACTCACGCAGACAACACAACACTTCGTCAGACCATACAGTATCACAACTCTGGAGTAGTTGAGGATGGCAGGAATCTGAAACAGAACAATGAACACGAAGTCGCCCGAATGGTGCCGACTTTTAACGATCAGTAGTTGGGGCCGGCGGCCAAAGTATCAATCCTCCACTAGCTGGTCTACTGGGAGCTCAAAACATCTAATTTGCGGATGTTACCAATTAATAATGTCAGTACTTATACGGCTCGAGGTGCCGCCACCCAGTGTCATTACTGGCTCTCGGGGGAGGGGAGGGGGGGGGAGAGGCCAGTTGATGTCACAACAACACTCGTGAGAGAGCTGTAGAATCGGGACGTGGGATGGTGTGGTACGTCGGTGTGACGAGGCGGAGGCGTGTGGCGGCGCTACGAGGGGAGCGGTGAGACGCGGGGGCGGTCTGCGCTGACGAGACCAATGGAGGCGGCGGGGGCCGCGAGATATCGCCCGCGGCGTCGGCCCGCCCTCCGGCGGCGATCTCCAATAGCGGCGGCGCCGGCGCGGCCGACCAGACTCCGTAATCAGTCGCCGCTGCGTGCCATTGTCTTAGGCGACGCTTGGCAACGCAGCAGCAGCAACAGCGGCGCTGCGGCGCGGCTCTGCACCTCCACTTCACGTCTTCTTCTTCGTCTTCTTCGTCTTCCTCCTCGTCTTCATCTTCTCCCGCCCCTCTCTCTTCCCCACCCCTCCTCAGCCCGTTCTCGGTCATCACAGCCACCGCAGCTGCGGCCTCAAAATGGCTGTCCGGTCCAGAGAAGTCGATTCCTCGGAGGCAGCCAAAGAGAGAGAGACAGATAACGCGGTGAGGGAAGGTCAACACGGCGACGCAGAGAGGATGTAGCAGAGAGAACATGGGGAGAGGAGGAGACCAGCGCTTTAGTGGATCGGACCGCGGGGCCGTGCTGCCAGCCGGCGAGATACTATCGTCAATTTATGGCGCCATCGCGGCCATCTGATTGCTTCTCTAAAAGGAGTCCGGAGGGAAGAGAAGAGCGGACGGAAGCCGCCGGAGACTCTGTCTCTCCGGATTAGCCGCGGTCTCCAGGTGGTCAGACTGCGACGGTGCGTCTCTTGAAACTCGACAGCGGACGCTGTCACTGCCAGTCTTCGCTACGGCGAAACTCGCTCGGTTGCGTCGAGCATAGCCCCGTAACGACGAGCGAGCGAGGTGGCACAGTGGTTAGCACACTGGATTCGCATTCGGGAGGACGACGATTCAAACGCGCGTCCGGCCGTGCTGATTTAAGTTTTCCCTGATTTCCCTAAATCGCTTCAGGCAAATTGCCGGGATGATTCCTTGGAAACGGCAGGGCCGACTCCTTCCCTAATCCGATGGGACCGATGACCTCGTCGTTTGGTCCCCTCCCCCAAATCAACCAAGCAACCAACCCTCAACTACTAACTTGGAGGACAAGGTCTATCATACAACTTAGAGAACACTGTAGCAAACGTTAGACATACAGAACTTGTGGTAGGTTGTTTACATGTCTTAAATAAAAACACAACTTTACGCCTCTAAACTTAAAGTTTCGGACGCTTTGTTCAAATGTTCAAAATGTGCGAAATCTTATGGGACTTAACTGCTGAGGTCATCAGTCCCTAAGCTTACAAACTACTGAACCTACATTATCCTAAGGACAAGTACACACACCCATGCCCGAGGAAGGACTCGAACCTCCGCCGCGACCAGCCGCACAGTCCATGACTGCAGCCCCTCAGACCGCTCAGCTAATCCCGCGCGGCTCGGACTCTTTGTTGCATCATTAGTCGTATGTCCGGTGTTTAGCTTGTAATCTCCCCCCCCCCCCCCCGCCTCCTTCCTTTTTCCATCTATTGTCTACATTAAACAATGCCCAGTCCAAGTAATTAATAAGCAACGTCTTTTATGAAGAATTGAGAGGAGGAAGTTTACATAGCTTATCATGCTGAGATGGCTCCAGTTCTTCTTCTCTAGCGGTCTGATTCTTGAAGCTGAAACTTTAATATCAGGTCATCACGGTTGGTTTGAACTAAATAAATTTGAAGACTGTTGTTGTAGAATTTTTTACGTAAGTATATTTTCCACTGATTTTCTCACATTTTACTATACCATACAGTATTTTGGTTTTTCACACTAGCAAAGCCGAAATTATATTGTTCGCACCTATTACACAAAAATACGTCCGATTACATCAGAGGCAAAAAAAAAAATGGCTCTGAGCACTATGGGACTTAACATCTGTGGTCATTAGTATTTAGAACTTAGAACTATTTAAACCTTAACTAATCGAAGGACATCACACACATCCATGCCCGAGGCAGGATTCGAACCTGCGACCGTAGCAGTCGCGCGGTTCCGGACTGAGCGCCTAGAACCGCTCGGCCACCGCGGCCGGCACATCAGAGGCAAGCTTACGATTCCCACACTCTGCGGAAATACCAATATTCCAAAGAGTTAACGATTTTTCTTAACAAATGAATTCCTACTAGTTTTCGTTATATCACGAATTTATTTCGATTATTACTTTATAAATGAATCCAGGAATAAACCTACTCCAAAAAAAATTTAGCTGTACTTTTAGAACTAGTACTTATCGATTATAACATCGAAACTAAAATATTTTATAAAGCAATCCCTTTTCATAAATGTTAGCTTGAAGTATAACACGCTGTGTACAAAATTATATGAAAGTTTTCAGAAAAGCAACTGAGTTAATATTGACCTGTCCAAAATTCGAAAAATAATACTGGTATCGACAACTACTGTTGAGGAAAAGTAATGCTAGAGGAGGCTGTCCCGCTACAAGCTCTTGCGTTTCACACAATACAGTGATCAAAATTAAAGTTGCATACTGCCGAATCTTTGATACTGAACTTTATGATCCAGAAGCACATTATCATATCAGTACACTGATTTGTTTGTAATTTAATGCTACCGGAAATAGTCCATGTTCCTACCCCGAGGTGGCAGTATGTGCAGTTTATGGCCACATGTCACGTGTAAACAATGCAGTACACGTGTGTCATTACGGCAGCTCTGTTTCTTCAAGATGGTTCGGACGACAATAACGTAGATCACAGAAGGGACAGCGGAAGAAAAACAACAGGCGTGCAGGACCGATATCTGTGTATAACAGCAAGCAGAAACGCTCGAACACAATGCTGCACATTTACGACGGCGGTTGCAGACAGCTAGAGGAGCGCAGATGTCAACACAAGCGATACGGATTGGGCTTCATGAGCAGGGACTACGTGCCAGAAGACCTCTCAAGGATCCTCCTCGAAACTGGGTGTGGAGAGGGCTGGCGTCGCATGGGTAGGAATCCACGCTTTGTGAACTAGCCAGCAGTGGGGCACAATGCACTTTTCTGATAATACTTGTATCAGTCTCCACCCTGAAAATACTTATATTCGTGCATGGAGGCAATGAGGACAACGTTTATACCCTACATGTATCATAGGCTGCCCCAGCGGTTCAGTCGTGTTTTGGTGTGGAACCCTGCGTGGATGTAGGACACCGGTGTGGTAATACTTGAGAGGATAACTACTGTAAAATAACGGGACGCCATCCGTACACTCATTGTGGTTCCATATAGTGAACATATTAGTGTTATGCAAGATGACAGCTAGAAGAAACTGTAGTGTACGCAGTGGAATATTTTCTAAGGTTCTGATCTTGACTTTTTTCTTTGTGTTTATAGATTGAAAATGTGTCTGACTTCTTTATTTTCGTTTCCTTATGACTGTACCTGACAAAATAAAGTCACTTTGGTTTGCTATTGTGTCGAGTATTGACAATAAAGCACTATGAAACATTTGTTTTGTCGACAATATGTACAATGTTTCAAGTGTATCCCTGCGATTGAAGAATATTTTTGGTGTGTTAGTGAAAACAAATACAGGGTGAAAATAAAATCTTTCCCTGCTAGCAGAAAATTATTTCTAAGGATCTCTATTACATGTCCTACAGCTATGTGGTTTGTTGCAGATGGTAGCTTAACTCACGAACTTTTTTATGGATACACTTCTGCATGTCTATGTGTGTGTGTGTGTGTGTGTGTGTGTCTTTTTCCACTGTGCCTGCCATTTCGCAACAGTAACTCGCATCTCCGATGGAGTAATTTCAACCATAGATAGTGTTTATAAAAGATGGGCCGCCGCCAAATCTGAGCTTATTTATTCGTCAGGTCTTGAATGAAAACTTTCGGGCAGGTGGATCGGCGGAGACAGTACAACATTATGATATCCACGTTCCCCAGTCTGAAGACTATTCGAAGAACCCTCTGCCAGGCTCTTCAGAACGAAATGCAGTGTAGTCATGTAGCTGAAGATGTGGCTTTTTAATGATACTAGGTTAAGAATAATGTGTTCAGTGCACCATTTTCTGACGCGCAATCTCTTATGGCACGAATAAGAGATGCTGTACAGGCGGTGACAGAAGAGATGTTGGCAAAGACATAGAAATCGAGCGCCGCCTTGACGGTCTTCTAAGCACATATAGGAATGTATCCATAAAGATCCTTTTGAGTTAAGCTACCATTTGCAGTAAACCGCGTTATTGCAATCTAGGATAGTTCCTTTGAAATAAAATTTTGTAATCGGGGAAAGACTTAATGGTCACCCTGTATTGGAACATCCACTGCTGTAGTATAGTCTGCTGGTCAACGATGATGCACAGAACTGGAGGCATACTGAATCAAGTCCAAAATATTTCTTCCTATTAATACACTAAAAGTAGTCGCAAATAAACATTTCTAAAGAATTGACTCAATCTTAACTGAGATCCATAACAGCGTTTATTTTGGTTGCAAACCGGTTTTCACTTTACGAGACTATTATTATCCAACGACTACATCTGCGGAGCGAGTGCGGTTGCCTGTGAAGATGGCCTCGTAAAAAGAAAGCCGTGTAACAAGTTACATAAACATCACTAGATCACTTAAGGCATAATTAGCTTCATTCTCGACAGACGAGCGACGGGAAACAATCAATCACACTTTCTTCCTCGATTACAGGTTTTAAACATATAAACACAGACAATTGTGCAGACTTCTTTCTTTAACTGAACTCTCAACTCATGTGCTTGGCGCTGTGGAACGGTGCTCAGAACTAAATTTAAAAAGTTAAATGGCTCTGAGCACTATGGGACTTAACATCGGTGGTCATCAGTCCCCTAGAACTTAGAACTACTTAAACCTAACTAACCTAAGGACATCACACACATCCATGCCCGAGGCAGGATTCGAACCTGCGACCGTAGCAGTCCCGCGGTTCCGGACTGAGCGCCTAGAACCGCTAGACCACCGCGGCCAGCAGAACTAAATTTCTTTACGTATTAATATTGTCTACCGGATTCCGACAGGAATATTCGATTTCTGCAGGATCGTCTGATTCAGTATGCAGATATAGTTCAGCTCACTATCTCAGTACATCTCTCCAACTTTCCAAAGCCAGAGGCTCGTATACAGTACTTACTGAACTAGTATGTCTGGTAGAGAGGATTTGGAGGAAAAAAGACGTAGACACAGTGGAACGACTTTTTCAAGACTGCTCACTTTCCGAAGTGTGCACTGTTACGAAACTTTGTGACGGGTTGAAACTTGCACTGCTTGCATGCCCATGATCTGCTCACTATTTCCACAGCAATTCCTCATAATGTCACTCTTCTATAATGAATGTGTTTTATAATAATAATCAAAGTCAGATATTTAAGATCCTTTGCTGGATAAACGACTGCTTCATGCCTTACAGTGTTAGCAACATGCATTTTTGTTGCTCCTGTATGCTCTCTAACGACCCTTCCGTTCGGTCTTGGCTGTTTCTTACATCTTGGAATGCAGCACCTTCCATCCATTCACCTGGAAACAAGTCCTGTCCGCACATTCTCATTAAAATTATAATTACGTCTTCCACTACAGTTTCCGTTGTGATGCATTTACTCCTTTTCCTACCTTCCCTAAAGTGTCTCACCGTTACTCCCTGAGAAAAACAATTTTAGAAACGTTCCGCTAGCATGTGTCTCACTGCCATTAAGTCCAACCACTCGCGAATTTTCCGATTCAGACTCTTTAGATGTCTGAATCTGAAATCTCCAATTAGTGTAACAAAAACACTCCACATCGTTTTCTGTTCATCCAATTGCTGCCTTCAATTTGTAGCGTGGAAATCTGAAGTAATCGAGCATGGACATAGACGAGAACTACGGATAGGTTGCGCTAGATGAGAATACGAGTCGGCCATGAAGGGTGCCGATAAAGACCGTATGTGGCTGGCCCAGTGATGAACGCAGCTGTCTACTAAGCAGGAAATCCCAGGTTCGAGTCCTGGTCGGTCACACATTTTCATTCGTCGTGGCTGATTCCACACAAAGTTTCTATGCAGCTGATGTCATTAGTTCCTTCCCTTTCCTTTGCTTTCTCGTGCATCCACCTTCAGTTTACATAATAAATACAAACAACCATTGTAAGACGTGTATATTTCTATTATCTATTGTCAAACCACAATTTATGAAAGACGTTTATATTTTATTAATATGATTAAGTAGGAATAATTAATAATTGTCATGTTGGAAATAATTGTGGTAGCAGGGAATGTCTGCACCAAAGTATTGTTGGCAGGAGAGACCGCACATTGATATAATTTTAAAAATGGCGGGAGAGACCGCATATGGATATATTTTAAGAAGAGAGTGGGAAAGACCGCGCATTGATACATTTTGCATTGGTAGCAGGGATTGTCTGCACCAGAAAGCATTGAGACCGCACTTTAGCGCTCGTAGGAAGTCAGTTGTAAGCGAGAATGTGCCTGCCAGCCACCAGCTATGATTTGCAAGAGATTATGAACGGATGTACAGATACATCAGGTAACTATTATCATAAGAGGAACTAATATGATTTAATTATTTTTTTGAGAAACTCAAGACTACTGAAGGTATGTTTGCGAAATGCTAGTTGTAAGATTATTGTAAAAAGTAAGTCCCATTTGAACGTTTGTAAAATCATTTCATACAGAATATAATTAATTTTTGCCAGAAATCTTGCATTACTGATTATCATCCATCCCAAAAACCATCAACGTAAAACTTTGCAAAATTTTATCGTTGTCAAGAAAAAGTTTAACTATGAATTACGGAACTTCAGTCAAATTAATTAAAGAATAACGTCAGTTTTGCTATCAAAGAATAACGCAAGCTTCGTAATAAATACAGCCACTTATTATGACAGCCCACTAGCAGCTAATAGAGTATATTAAAACAGAGTAAGTATATTCATGATGCAGTTCGATGTAGCAGTCAGATGGCGATCGAGTAACAGTAAAAAAGGTAAGGAACAGTTTTGGGTTATTGCAGGTAACGACTGAGGGCCACGACGACGACACATTCTATGTTTCGTCGAAATAATCACCAAATCACTTTTCATAAGCAGCATTTAAATTTGTATGTGAAGGCTGAGAAAGAGAATTAATTCCAAAGGGAAGATTTCATTTGTTATTATTAAGCAAGAGATAGAAATCCTAAGGGAAGGTTTCATAGGTTACTGTAGAAAGGAAGGTTGCGTAAGCAAAAGAGATATAGAGGAGACGGAAAGGTTTCACCATCAGTGTAATACCGAAGATCATTTGTGAGTTTTCTTTTCGATGTGTCGACTATATATTATACTACATTTCAAGGTTTAGTTTGAATATTACTCTCTTGGGGTCTTATTTTATTGCCGGCCGGAGTAGCCGAGCGGTTCTAGGCGCTACGTCTGGAACTGCGTGACCTCTACGGTCGCAGGTTCGAATCCTGCCTCGGGCATGGATGTGTGTGCTGTCCTTAGGTTAGTTAGGTTTAAGTAGTTTTATGTTCTAGGGGACTGATGATCTCAGAAGTTAAGTTCCATAGTGCTCAGAGTCATCTGAACTATTTGAACTTATTTTATTAGTTGAAGTTTACCTGCTGTAATGCCAAACAGTAAAACGTTAGCAGTAAAAGCCAGAAGATGAACAAATAATCATTTTATGTTTATTGTAGATGTGTCTTCAATTAAAAACGGTTATGCCCTTGTCAGTTTTCAACATCAGTTTCGACAGTGCCAATGAAACCATCTATTTCTTACGTTACGTTTCCAGTGTGAGAATGTTCGCCAGTCATCTAGAAAATAGTTTGTTAAAGTAAGCTCGAGTTAAAAGACGTAAAAGTAGGAGTTATTATGAGGGCCGATTATTTTTCTTAAGAAGAACTTATTGGCTGGACAGCTACATGCGAACTACTTTCATATCCGTAGAAGCCATTAAATGCGACAGTTAGGCCTATTTCTGTACGCCTTGCTTTTCCCGTGCATTAGAAAAGAAATGAGGCCCTTGTAGCCGTCTAAAAGTATTTAAGAAACCGAAATCTAAAACCTTGACAGGAGGAAAGAGCAGTGTTTGTTAATTAAAACAGCAGAGGAAAGCGGAGAAATAATGAAGCCGAGGGCTGAAGACGAAGGAAGGCGGCGGCGTCGCGCGGCGCTTGTAACGCGTGTGGGGACCGTAATGGTGAAAAAAGGCCACCGCGGCTGGCTGCGCGCCCGAGGCGGGGGTGGCGGTGGTGGGGGAACAGGTGGGCGTGGAGGGGGGAGGGGGGAGGGGGGGGGTGGCAGCTGCCGATGGACCTTGAGGCGCGCAGATAGCGGCGCCGCGGCTGTTTCGCTCAGGCGCTCGGCGATCTGGCCGAGGCAGAGCACTCCAGTTCAAATTCTGTCGCAATTCATTTAGCAATCTCCATTAGACACAATACTGAACTTCACAGAATGGTATCGGCGTTTTATGGACGTCCTCGCATCACGTCATAACCAACTCACGTGTGTCAAACGAGGAGGATAGCTAATGACGACACCGTGATAGTTTGTTACACTATGAGAAGTGGCAGTTTTCTTTGTGATACCTGCCACAGCAAACACTTTCCTGAGTATGAAGGACACGCTCTGGATAGCAACGTTCATGTTGTTGTCAGGTAGTCAGTCCCCGTGGAGAAGACTGCGGTGTCGAGTGTTGGCTGCAGCCGATGTGAACTGCTGGTGCGAAGGCCTGATCTGCGAATGCAGTTGCTGCGCCTTGGTTCATATTGAAGAAAGTAATTTAAGGCGTGGGCTAACATTGCAGAAAGAGGGATGTCACGTGTAAGGAACATTTTTCGTTTTGATTTCTAAATTTTCGTAACTTGCGTCGTTTGACTATTACGGTATTGTTGTTTCGAATACCTCGTAAATGCATGAACTCAGGAAAGAAACACATCACTCTTTACCCCTTTCATTTTTAAAAACTGACTGCAAATTTTGTTTAGGCCTCTAATTTCATGGACGTTGTGTGTAAAGAATGAATTTCATGAACTTACTGTTTATTTCCAAAAGATAACAATTTGCTAATAACAATGTCCACTAATGTAGGGACGTTGATTTTTTTTAAAAGTCTCTGTTAATGAATACAAAACTGAAGTGCAATTAGTTTTCAAAGTATGTCAAATTGAACTTGCACGTCCCACTTGACATTTAAAAGCTTTAAAACATAGCAATTCGGACTCATATTGCAGCTCGCGAAATCTGATTATCGCTTGCATTGTTTACTATAAGTTGTACCTAAGTAATGCCAAAAACAGCGTGATTTATTTCAGTACATTCCAGAGGTACACAACAGCATGCAACTGCCGGGTTATCCACTGTACCATGGGTATACCACGTGATTATTAGGATCGGCATTGTACAATGTTTTTTACACTCAATGAACAGAGACTGTCTTTTCAGATTACGTTTAGTGAAACGATCAGTGGTTTCATACTTGTTCTGATATTATTTAGATAACTAGTTTTGTAAGTATTCTGCGTTGGAAATCCAGATATTGAGATTACGTATAAAGTATAACTGCAACGTAATGATCACATGTTTTGGTCAGATGCGTTGTGTTCATAAGGGTCGTACAAAATGTACGTAATTATGCACATAGGTATTTTAAACATTAAGCTTCACATACAGTACAAGTAATGGTTATATCCAGCCACTACAGTGCATTAAATCACATCTTGTACACAGATTAAGTCTAAAGCTTTCACAGAGAAGCAGAAGAATAAAACTCTCTTTTGGAAAGTTAGCTCCATTGAAGAGATGCAGTGAGTATTAGAATTGAAAAGTTCTGTCAGCTGCATTTCAAAATCAGGATTATCAACAACGCACATCTACCTCAGGCCGCGCTCGACATCGAAGTCCTCTTCTCCACGCGGACTGACTGCTTCACAACAATATGAACTTTGGAGTCCAGAGAGTCTCCTTTATACATGTACTCGGGTAAACTGCTTACTGTGGCAAATACCGTAAACAAAACTGCCACTTCTCATAATGTAACAACCTTCCAATCGGACGCATATTTCGGAGGCTCTGAGCACTATGGGACTTAACATCTGAGGTCATCAGTCCACTAGAACTTAGAACTACTTAAACCTAACTAACCTAAGGACATCACACACATCCATGCCCGAGGCAGGTTTCGAACCTGCAACCGTAGCGGTCGCGCGGTTCCAGACTGAAGCGCCTAGAACCACTCTGCCACACCGGCCGGCATTTCGGAGGTGTAGGACCATATGGCCATCATGACGTGGTTTTACAGTACATCCGATAAATCACTTTCGGCGAACGTTGGGATGGATGTTTAAATATTTTGTTTTCTTTCATTGTTCATTCTTTTTTCAAATCTATCTATACGACTAATAAATTAATTCTCTTAGCTGTATCGTTCAGAAAAAAACGGTATTTTATAAATCTTACTACCAAAAGACACACTTAGTGGAATAGTAGCTGGAATTTACAGGAAAGTAGATGGGTACCAGTTAATGCATATACTGTCACATTTCAAGTAACCTTTGGAAATAATTTCATGAAATGTCCAGTATTAGCATCCTGACACCTGAGGATAACTGTCGATGATTAGGACTTAACGTCCCGAGGGCAACGAGGCCATTAAAGACGAAAGACTTGTCCGGTTTCAACAAGGGCACGGTAACGAAATCAGTTGTTTCTTCACCTAGTATTCGCCTTCAGTGGTCGGAAGGCCAGCCGAACGAGCAAGGGAACACCGCTTCCCGCAAACGACGTGAAGTTTACTTTTTACATTTGTGCCTCTTTAGTTAAGGAATTACTTTGGTGAGAACTTCAGATTCTATATTACCCGCTAGTAAAGATGAGCTTTGGAGAAAAATGGGGGAGGGACGGGGGGGGGGGGAGGGGGAAGGATATGGTAAACACATTACTTTCATGAAAAAGTTTTTGCTGATGAGGTTTTTTCTTACACTAATCAGCCAGAATACTGTGACCACCGACCTACTATCGATATAAGCCCGTCCAGGCGATAGCAGCGTTACCTGGAGAGGTATGACAGCTAGTCAGATACACGCACGGTACATTTAGTATCAGTGAGCTTCCGATCCGCGTGTAGAACAGGGAACGCGCGTGATGAATCTGAGTTTGGACGAGGGCTTTGCACAAGCATTTCGGAAATTGCACAACTAGTGGGGTGTTCGAGAAGTGCTGCGGTGAGTTTCAGCACATGGCAAAATCAAGACAAAACCACGTTCAGACGTCGTGGAGTGAGGCGGTCACTCCCTCATTACATATGAGGCTGGGCTGCCTGGTAAAACTGGACAGTTGGCAAACAGTGGCGGAACTAACATCAGGCAGAGTACGTGTGTGTCTGAACACACAGTGCACCGAACGATCCTAATGATGGGACCCCGCAGCCGAAGACACGTGCATGTGCCAATGTTAATACCACGACATCGGCAGCAACAACTTAAATGGGCAAGTGATCATCAGCACTGGACGCTGGTGCAGTGGCTGGGCGTTCCATGGTCTGATGAATCCCGATACCTTCTTGAGCATGCCGATGGGAGGGCGCGAATCCGTCGTCTTCCAGGGGAACAGCTCCTTGAGCCCTGTACTGCGGGACGAAGAAAAGCTATGGCGGCTCGATTATGCTCTGGGGGACATTCGCGTGGGCGTCGATGGTTCTAGTGGAGCTCGTGCAAGACAGCACGACGGCGGCTAAGGAGTGTCGTCGTACACTGGTTTCAGAACACGTACACTTCTTAATGACGATTGTGTTTCCCGACGGCACTGGCATGGTTCAACTAGAAAAATGGTTCAAATGGCTCTGAGCACTGTGGGACTCAACTTCTCAGGTCATCAGTCCCCTAGAACTTAGAACTACTTAAACCTAACTAGCTTAAGGACATCACACTTCCATGCCCGAGGCAGGATTCGAACCTGCGACCGCAGCGGTCGCGCGGTTCCAGACTGTAGCGCCTAGAACCGCTCGGCCACTCCGGCCGGCGGTTCAACTAGATAATGTGGCATGTCACAAGGCCGGGAGTATGACCGAGTAGTTCGAGGAACAAAGTGGCGAGTTACAATTGATATAATTGATATGCTGCACCCCCCCCACCCCACCCCCCACCTCATCTCGCTTGATATAAACTCTATTATCGAACACATCTGGGATATGATGGAATGTGGCATCAGAGCTCATCGCCCCCCTCCCCGGAATTTACGGGAATTAGGTGACTCGTGTGTGCAGATGTGGTGCTAACTCACTCCAGCGACCTATCAAAGTATCATTGCTTCGATGCCACGACGCGTCGCCGCTGTTATCCGTGCCAAAGGTGGACATGCTGGCTGCTAGGTAGGCGGACTTAATGTTCTGGCTGACCAGTGTATAGCTTTTCTTCGAAATTCGTGACTGTACCAAGTGCGTGACTGTGGAATCAGTCAATCACTGTGAAGCGGTACTGTGACTAAGCTTCACGTATAACCCAGCTAATAGACATATAGAAGACAACAAAGTGTTTTGTTTTTTTAAATTTTGATTACTTTTCGACGTGTCTCACTTCTTCGTCCTCTCTGTACCTTTCCAGTATGTATGAGTGCATGTTGTGTGAATGTGTTGGGTGTAGAGAGGTGAAGGGTTGTTTAGATGGATTGTCAATAGATGCGGCAGGCTTCTAAAGAAAGAATCTAGGGTAGCTAATCAAAAGGACTGCTTGAGGTACTTTGGAAAGATCGGTTCTGAGGAGAGTAGAGGGCAGTTCGAACAACGGCCGCTGTGGCCGGTCAGTAGCGTGGCGGGCAGAGGTAGCCGGGACGTGTTGGGGAGAGGACGCAGTGCGAAGACACTCCGTCTGAAAGGTGGTAAGATGTGAAACGCAGCACATCATAGTAAATACAGTTCGCGAACCAACTTCCCCTCTTTGGCTCGTCTCACGAGCGTACTTGAAAATCATGTGCTCAAGCTTCCCAGCTCTGTGCGGTCGCGCATGTGCATTAATTTATGTAGAAGCGGCGTTTCGCGTAGTACTTCGCGGTGTGCTTCAGCGTGCGACGCATGTAGGGATTGTGTCCTCGTGTGTGATAATGAATTCCCCTTAGCCTCCCTGTAGAGTGACCATAATACGAGACCAATTAGCTGTTTCAATAATTATCAGCACCCATACCAGTATTGGCCAGCGTGTGATTCTAGATTATGTTCAATTATAACATTTAAATTTGTAATAAAATTTCAGTCACCTACAAAAAACAGAGTTGGAATTTTCAGATAGTTACCTCGCGTCTCCCAAAGCTCAAATCCATAACTGTAAGAGTAAGAACCCCCTTAATACCTTAGTAAATAATTCCAAATCAACCATCATTCCCCCGTTTTGATAACCCAGTAGGGATATGAACGTAGGCCTGGAAAAATGATAGCGGTTACCGCCCCCGTTGCTGAGTGCGTTGATCTTGTGTTTGTCTTGTTAACCGTTGCGTGCACTAATGCTTTATCAATAATTAACAATCTGGGTCGTACTCATACGAAACATTATCACGCACATTCAACCACAGCATCCAGTAGGGGAGATAAGAATACTGTATCATACCAGTGCATGAGCTGCAATCAACCAAGCAGGCAAGCAGCACAGGCCAGCAACGCAAACAAGAAAGACGCTTACCGCGCAACTACAGTCTCCACTACATCACTGTCGTGGATTGTAAAAGTGTAGGAGTGCGTCCTTCCAGAAGGGCAATGTATGTACACGCATTTCTCGCTTTACGCAACGTGCTCAGCAACGTGTTCAACATCTTCACACAGCACGATCACCAAACCCTTCGAGCATGTGAAGAAACAGATGAACTTTTCGTCGTTTTTCGGAATGTATGACCGACATCACGACACCAGGCTGTGCTTTGAAGTACTGTATTGAGCACTGCCAGTTTCGGCCACGGACTATTTTCAAGTGCATCTAAAAATGTAACAAGACACCATAATGAAAAAAAATGTTACGACCCTAAAAAGCGTGCAGCTACACCGGATGTAGTGATTACACAAACATAGAAAAACGTTCTTTGTTAATGCCATTGTTCTCGCAACCACTGTCATTTCGTACCCCTTATGTTTTAGATAACGTGCTTGACGACCGTACTATGCACAATTACGCATGGTACGCGATTTTTATGTGACGAGAGGAGGATTGTCTGTCCGAATCTGTTACAGGTGATTACTATATCTGCGTAATCACAACATCCGGTGTAGTTGCACGGCTTTGATGTTGCAGCTTTATTTTCGTCAGGGCGTCTTGTTATGTTTTTATATGCACATGAAAATGGCCATAACCGAAACTAATATTGCTCAATAAAACCGGCCGATAGAATTGCCTCTTTCCTAATAATCGAGGCAGTGGTGCCGACCCAGAAGGAAATAACCGACAACATTGTTTGACCAAATGCGCCTGAAAGGAGTATCACGAACACTGTCGTATCGAAACCCTCCAAAACTATTAGATTACAGTACAGCTAGAGAAGCTAAGCAAGTATACTGAATCTATTTCCCAAGATAATCTGTCCGTATGGTCCTCTGATTGTGGCCACAAATATGATACTAACATCCTGTGTAAAAAGTCAATAAAGTGTTGATTGTTTTCAGTTTCCACTGGGCTGTTATTACGCGTTCTGTCAGCGCATCTCAATCAAGTATTGTTCCAACAGCCCATCAAAAGCCAAGTTCCGGGACAAAACAACGGCTGGAGCATCACGGGGCGCCATTGCAAATGATCTCCAGCAGAACAGGCGCGCAACGCTAGATACGCCTCACGGCGATTGCTCCAGTTAGCCTCAGGGTCAGCGGAGCCGCCGAGATGGAACTAACGATAATTACAAGAGATTACAGACTTCTTGTTGGACAGTAGCCGGAGAAACCGCCGGAAATTATGATGCAATAAACGTTTATGCCTGAATTGCATTTTCATGAAATAGTGCATCGACGGGAGTCGTTTCCATCCAGCGACTGAGGCGCATAACGAATGCGAAGAGCACATAGGATCAACAACCTTTGGCGTCTAGTTCTGGAACCTGTAATTACGTGACGGTGTTACAGCGTAGCTTCGGATACGCGATGTTGCCACCTGGATGTCACAAATCACGTTCTGCGAAAGTC